>NC_141037.1:45347500-45522500 GCF_052040795.2 Danio rerio
TGTCACTACATTTTCGAAATGTACACTATTTAAATACCAATACTGTATGTACATTTAAGGTAATTTATTTATAATTTATTTTATTATTTTTATACTACACTCCAAAAATCTGTTACTCTAAAAGATGTACGATATGAGTGTCAAAATGGATGGATTTAAGAAGGGATGGATGAGATCAGAAATCAAAACCTAAATACAGTATGACACTGAAAGTGTACCATTAATATTTTGGGGTGATATGATCATATTTTCTAGACCTGGTATAAACTCTGGCAGCTGCATTTTGTACTAGCTGAAGTTTATTAATAGAGGATGCTGGGCAACCAGCAAACAAAGCATTATAGTAATCCAGCCTAAAGCATGAACTAGGTTTTTTGCATCTGAGATGGATAGCATACTTTGTAACTTAACAATATATCTCAGATGAAAGAAGGTGGTTTTTGTGACATGGGAGATATGATTTTCAGAAGTTAGGTTGCTGTCTAATATAACACCCAGATATTTTACAGTAGAGCTAATGCTAACTTTTTATCCCTCTAATTGCAGGCCGAGTTGTGAGATCTGCTGTGTACAGGATTTAGGCCCAATAAGTAATAATTCTGTTTTGTCTGAATTTAAGAGGAGAAAATTGTTGGTCATCCAGTCCTTAACATTTTTAATACGCTTAGCTTAGACAGTTCAGACAATTCATCAGGTTTTTGTTGAAAAATATAATTGAGTATCAATATTGAGTATAATATTTTGGCTTCAACATGCATAATCTGGATTATGTCAGTTCTTTCTGTGATCTATTCCAAGACACTGCTGAATGGTGCTCTGTGGGATGAGTGGTTTCTCAACATCCACTTTCAAGTTTAGAGTGTATTATATTGAACTACTAGAAGTAGTTTTTCACAATCAGTCTGGTCTTGTTAAAAATGCCTGTAAAATATTTTCTGTGGATTTTTATGTTTGTACAAAAACATCAACACTGAACATCTGCTAGAGCAGAAAGGAAGGGAGAAGCATACAGATTTTGAACAAAGCATCGGTGGCCTTCATTCCTAGACCCTGGCCTTCACTCCTTGGTGAAGAAGAAAATGTATAGTGCATTTACACTGCAAGTTGTAGTGCACAGATCGAGTCTTTTGGTCATACCTGATTTTTTTTCGCTCACCTGTTTACATTCACTTCAGACATGCCTTGTATGCGACATCTGTGTTTACACCATTCTTTCACATAAAGTCAATCATCTGGCTTTGCCATGGACCATGGGTGCAATGACTGACCTGAATTCTGGATGCTTTTTGCTTCTTTTCTAAAGTCTCTTTCATACTGGCTTGTGCTGTGTCTTCATGTACAGCCCAAGTTCTCTATGAACCATGCAATTTTTTTATGATGCATCTCCTCAAAAATTACATTCTACTGGCTCTACTTACTTCCATCAATTGCAATATAGGAATATTGTGACGTCGAATGTAACTTGATCCTAAAACAGGTGTGAAACTGATAGAAAATAATCATAACAATCCTAGATTTTTATTTAACACCATCTCTAAATTAGCAAATAATCGGTCATCCTTGGAACAAACTACTCCACCGCAAATTAGTAGTGATGACTTCATGAATTTTTTCAGTAATAAAATAGAAGGCTTTAGACAAAAAATAGGAGATGCCAAACTTTCTGCACCGGCTTATACTCCAAATCCTGTAAATATTTCATTAAATCATAATAATAACCTACACTGCTTCAAAATCATAGAACATGAAGAGTTAGTAAAAATTATAAATAGCTCTAAACCAGCTACGTGTATGCTGGACTCAATTCCAACAAAATTACTGAAAGAGCTGCTTCCTGCTATAGGAGAACCTCTTCTTAACATTATCAACTCTTCTTTATCTATAGGCCATGTTCCAAACTCTTACAAGCTAGCTGTTATTAAGCCAATTATTAAGAAACCGCAACTAGACACCAACAACTTAGCTAACTATAGGACTATTTCAAATCTTCCATTTATGTCTAAAATACTAGAAAAAGTTGTTTCCACTCAATTATGCTCTTTTCTGCAGACGAACAATATTTTTGAAGTGTTTCAGTCAGGTTTCAGGGCTCACCACAGTACAGAAACCGCCTTAGTGAAAATAACCAATGATTTACTCTTAGCTGCTGACCGAGGGTGCGTCTCGCTATTAGTTTTACTCGATCTTAGTGCGGCATTTGATACCATTGACCACAATATCCTCATAAATTGCTTAAAGTCTACAGGTGTCCAGGGACAGGCTCTACAATGGTTTAAGTCATACTTAACTGACCGCTACCAGTTTGTGAATCTTAATGGACAGCCTTCACAAATCTACCCAGTAAAGTATGGGGTGCCTCAAGGATCAGTTTTAGGCCCTTTACTGTTTACAATTTACATGCTACCTCTGGGAGACATTATTAGAAGACATGGGATCAGCTTTCACTGCTATGCAGATGATACTCAATTATATATTTCAACTAAACCTGACGAGACATCTGAACTTTCTAAACTAACTGAATGTATCAAAGACATCAAAGACTGGATGACCAACAATTTTCTTCTCTTAAACTCCGACAAAACAGAATTATTACTTATTGGGCCTAAATCTTGCACACAGCAGATCTCGCAACTCAATTTACAATTAGAAGGATACAAAGTTAGCTTTAGCTCTACTATAAAAGATCTGGGTGTCATATTTGACAGCAATCTAACTTTTAAAACCCATATATCCCATGTCACAAAAACTGCCTTCTTTCATCTGAGAAATATCGCTAAATTACGAAATATGCTATCCATCTCAGATGCAGAAAAGCTATTCCATGCTTTTATGACTTCGAGACTGGATTACTGTAATGCTCTATTTGCTGGCTGCCCAGCATCCTCTATTAACAAACTTCAATTAGTACAAAATGCAGCAGCCAGAGTTCTGACCAGGTCTAGAAAATATGATCATATAACCCCAATTTTATCCTCTCTACACTGGCTGCCTGTTAAGTTTCGTATTGAATTTAAAATATTACTTCTCACCTATAAAGCTCTAAATAATCTAGCTCCTGTTTATCTAACCAACCTTCTGTCTCGCTACAAACCAACTCGCTCTTTAAGATCTCAAAATTCAGGGCTTCTGGTAGTACCTAGAATAGCAAAATCAAGTAAAGGAGGTCGAGCCTTCTCTTTCATGGCTCCTACACTCTGGAATAGCCTTCCTGATAACGTCCGAGGCTCAGACACACTCTCCCAGTTCAAAACTAGATTAAAGACCTATCTGTTTAGTAAAGCATACACTCAATGCATCACCTAGCGGGTTCCACACTGGCTTCTACATCTTGCTTATATACACTATGAACAGCAGCTACGCTAATTATTCTCTTTATTCTCTATTTTCACCTGGGGATACTCATCCCGAGGTCCTCAGATTATGCGGAGTCACTGATTGGATCCAAGACCAGCGACGTGATGATCCCAAGGATTCCATATCCGGGACCAGGCCATATCCTGAGCTGCTGCTGCGCTGATGGTCGTGGGGAGTGGAGAACATGAGTCTGATTCCAGCGACGCTCCAGGGACAGACGAGTCTTCGCTGAGGCTATCTTCCAGCCTAAACCACGACGGATGAAGTTCTGCACAAGACTTTTGGCCAGCGGAGAAATTAAAATGGTCGTGCCCAACTGAGTCTGGTTCTCTCAAGGTTTTTTTTCTTCACTCCCATCAGGTGAAGTTTTTTTTCCCTCTCCGCTGTTGCCACTGCCTCGCATGGTTCAGGATTGGTAGAGCTACGCATCGATGAATTGGCTCTTCAGTGTTTGAACTCTCAGTAATGATTAAATCACACTGAACTGAGCTAAACTGAACTGAACTGAACTTAAACACTAAAACCTGAACCACACTGTTCCAGTTACTGAACCACACTGTTCCAGTTACTATAACCATTTATGTGAAGCTGCTTTGACACAATCTACATTGTAAAAGCGCTATACAAATAAAGCTGAATTGAACTGAATTGAAATGATGCTGTTCAATACAATCCTTTTGTGGAATAGTGATGTAATTAACATGGATGATTGGATTGCATATTTTGACTGTCAGATGTCCAGATATTGGATTGTAACATTTCAGATCACAGAAAAATCAAATTTTAGGCAGATGCATGCAACAATTTGTAATCTGTGTCAGATATGGGAGGAGCCCTTGAGATGTGTCTCTTATATATACAATGTATATGGGAAGTATTCATAGTGCTTCACTTTTTCCCCTTTTTTAATGTTATAGCCTTATTCTAAAATGGATTAAATTCATTTATTTCTTCAATATTGTGCACACAATACCCCATAATTACAATGTGAAAAGGGATTTTATGAAATTGTTGAAAATTTATATAAAAAAATAATAAATAAATAAAAAAACGAAAAATCACATGTACATACTGTAAGTATTCACAGCCTTTGGCTTGAAGCTCTAAATTGAGCTCAGATACATTCTGTTTCCAGTTCCACTCATCATTCTTGAGATGTTTCAGCAGCTTAATTGGAGTTCACTTGTGGTAAATTTAGTTTATTGGACATGATTTGAATAAGCATACTGTTTATATAAAGTCCCGGGGTTGACAGTGCATGTCAAACCACAAACCAAGCATGAAGACAAAGGAATTGTTTGTAAGCCTTCGAGACAGAATTGTCTTGAGGCACAAAGCTGGGGAAGGGTACAAAAAATATCTGCTGCTTGGGGTGGACTGGGACAATAATTCAGGCCGGGAAACTTTTTCAATCTCAGGCCACCTCTGCTGCCATTGTCACCACTACACTACCCTTTTCATATAATTCTCTGAGTGCTAATATTGTACTCTATTGTAACTGTATAATTTATTGTACCATGTAGACTACCAGACAAATTATTAATGAATAAATTAATGAATCCTCAAAAACTCAATAGGCTCAAAACTTTCTGCACACACACTATTTCTACTTCTATTCCATGTATTAGATTTTTGGTTTGCTTGTTTGTTATATAAAAACCTTGACCCTTTAAGATATGATGCAGAAATTCTATTTATTATTATTTTACCTTTTTTTTTATATAAAAACACATGCTGTAGCCTACTGCAGTAAACTAAACGAGACATATTGTTGCTCATTCGCTAATTGTATTTTTTATTTATTTGTATCTACTGTAAGTCAATTTAGATGAAAATGCCCACCTGCCGAATGATTATATATAATTGAAGTCAGAAGTATTAGTCCCCCTTTCATTTTATTTATTTATTTATTTTTAATATTTCCCAAATTATGTTTAACAGAGTAAGGAAATTTTCACAGTATATCTGATAATATTTTTTTCTTCTGAAGAAAGTCTTATTTGTTTTATTTCGGCTAGAATAAAAGCAGTTTTTATACAAACCATCATTATACAATAACTTGCCTAATTACCCTAACCTGCCTAGATAACCTATTTAACCTAGTTAAGCCTTTAAATGTCACTATAAGCTGTATAGAAGTGTCTTGAAGAATATCTAGTCTAATATTATTTACTGTCATCATGGCAAAGATAAAGCAAATCAGTTATTAGAAATGAGTTATTAAAACCATTATCATTAGAAATGTGTTGAAGAAGTTTGCACTTCGTTCAACAGATATTAGGGAACAAAATAAACAGGGGTGCTAATAATTCAGGGGGGCTAATAATTCTGACCTCAACTGTAAATGTGTTGTATTCTGATCAACCTGCTCCCTTGATTGCAAACCTAGTTGTGATTTTGCTGCATTTTTCTGCTTCTATGGCCAGGGCTTTCTTTTATTTCATTCGCTCCCTCTCTGCTCCTCCTTTCCGTTTCCACTCCGTTTTTTTGCAGGACTGACTCGAAATTGTAGTTGGTATAAGTTCTGTGCAAATAGCTAATCAGGCAGTACATCGCTAAAATGATTGGACGTATGGTGATCGCGATCGACTGATTCGTGGTTTGAGGTGTCCATCAAGCTGCAAGCAGCATATGGCATGTCGAGGTAAGGTAGTTGATCGCACAGCGGCAGGCCAGACTGAACGTCAGGCCACCAGGAAATGTCCCGGTGCTCCCGATGGCCAGTCCGCCCCTGTCTGCTGCTCTGAAAGTTTCAATGAGCACAGTGGCCTCCATCATTCATAAGAGGAAGATGTTTGGACTCTTCCTAGAGCTGGCCGGCCATCTAAGCTGAGTGATCAGGGGAGAAGGGCCTTAGTCAGGGAGGTGATCAATAACCTAATGGTCACTCTGTCTAAGCTGCAGCGTTCTTCAGTGGAGAGAGAAGAACCTTACAGAAGGACAAACATCTGTGCTGCAATCTACTAATCAGACCAGTATGGTAGAGTAGCCTGATGGAAGTCACTCCCTTGCCTGGAATTTGCCAAACGGCATCTGAAGGACTCTTAATAAACACAATTTTCTGGTCTGTTGAGACTAAAATGGAACTCTTTGGAGTGAATGCCAGGTTTTATGTTTGAAGTAAACCAGGCACCGCTCATCACCAGGCTAATACCATCCCTACAGTGAAGCATGGTGGTTGCAGCATCATGCTGTGGGGATGTTTTTTAGCAGCAGGAATTAGAAGACTAGTCAGGATAGAGGGAAAAATAATGCAGCTATGTACAGAGACATCCTGAATGAAAGCCTGCTTCAGAGTGCTCTTGATCTCAGACTGGGATGATGGTTTATCTTCCAGCAGAACAATGACCCAAAGCACACCGCAAAAATATCAATGAAGTGGCTTTACAACAACTTGGTAAATGTCCTTCAGTGACCCAGCCAGAGCCCACATCTAAATCCTATTGAACATCTCTGGAGAGATATGGAAATGCCTGTACACCATCACTTTGCATTCAACCTGATAGAGCTTAAGAGGTACTGCAAAGAGTAATAGGCAAAACTTCTCAAACACAGATGTGCCAATCTTGTGGCATCATATTCAAAAAGACTTAAGGCTGTAATTGCTGCCAAAGGTGCATCAACAAAGTATTAAGCAAAGGATGTGAATACTGATGTACATGTGATTTTCAGGTTTTTTTTTGTTTTAATAAATTTGCAACTATTAAAAAAAATATTTTTTCACATTGTCATTATGGTGTATTGTGTGTAGAATGTTGAGGAAATAAATGAATTTAATCCATTATGCATATAATGGAGGAATAAGGCTGTAACAAAAAAACAAAAAAAATGTGGAAAAAGTGAAGCGCTATAAATGAATTCTTTCAGGATGCACTATATATGTATGTATGTATTTATGTATGTATATATGGACCCCATTTTGCCTTCAAAACTGCGTCAATCCTTCATGGCATAGATTCAACAATGTACTGGAAAATTCATCAGAGATTTTGTCAGGTCCATATTGACATGATGGCATTATACAGTTGCTGCAAATTTATCTGCTGCACATCCATGATTCAACCTAGTAACTTTTGTTGTTAGTAGTTTGAAACAACATACTGTATTGTCTGAGTTGTATATTATGGTACAAAGAATGTTTCAATGAACTGTTTCTAGAAATAACAGTAATTTTACTAATCTTTCCACTAACATTTTTAGATGATGGAAAGATCTTCATGGAACCTTCAATGTCAATAAAAAACCTTTAATTTTAAGAATGTATATACCATTTTATTTTGTATTCAAAGCTTTCATTCAAGATACCATATAAAGAGCCCTGCATATCTATTCCTATACTATGAAAGGCAAAATGATTGTGGAATGTTGATGATACAACTCAGTTCTTGTATACATGGTCATTGCACAGTTGACGTTGGATGCTTTCTTCCATTATATCTTTTCAGAATGAGATTTTGAACTTTCTGCAACTTTTCAGCTGCACTATTAAAGTTTTTTAAGGCCAGATACAATGACACGATTCATCTTATTCCTGTAAGATCTTGAAAATATTTGTGCAGAAGACTATTGTAATGGCATATAATTGTCAATCATATCCACAAAGCTTTTGCCACTCACGTTTTGTCAGAGAGTCGTCATGTGCACATGGTAATCATTATTAACTCTCTCTCTCTTTCTCACACTCCCTGTCTCTGCTTCTGAGTGTGTCTGTAAGGCAGTTAAAGGTTCTTCTCTTTTGAGGCCAGGGTACGCTCCTGCTCTTCTCCAGGTAGAACGGCTGTACAATAAAACACATGACCATGGTTTTAAGGAGGTTGTAAGGCTCTCCTTGAACCATACATCACCCTAGAGACACACGCTACCCATCTGTGTTTTCTGAAGCCTTTAATTAACACATCCCAAAAAAAAGAAAGAGGAGCAAAAAAATTCAATGTCCTCTCCACAGATGGGCAGCCAAATTTCAGGACAATTATTCTGTAAATATACTCTTTATACTCTGCCTTTGAGGGCAATTAGCATTTTTCTGTGTGGAGGTGAAACTTTGCTCAAAAGCGGTCAAGATGACAATTTCAAATGAAAGATTAAAATCTATTTAGAAAGGAAATAAGATTTGCGTCCCCATTCTGTTATAATGAAAAGGCGCTTTTAGAAGATGATATCTATTGAAAAATAAAATGTCAAGGGCAGAAGGAGAATTCAAGCAACCTTAATTGGCCATCTCTTTTTTTTTATAAGAGATAAACTTGAGCACTCCCTGATGTCCCAACCACATTTGGTGTTCAATAAAGAAAAACACTCTTGTGTGATGAAAACAATGGTTATAAAACACCTTTAATAGGGCATTTGTATAACTCTACAATATAACTCTCTAACCAATCTATTGTGGTTGCCAAATGTTACATGTAAAAAGTAAAAAGCCAAGCTGTAGTGAATGCAACATCTTTAATCCTTTTCAGAAAAAAAGATTTCATAATCAGAAACTTCCGGTTTGTGTTTTGTTGATAGACCTGTATGCTTATTTTACCAATTTAGATTTGATTAAAAAAACAATCAAACATATATTTTTTTACTTTTTGAATTCCAAAACAACAAGCAGCTGTTTATTTGAAAACTGATCAGAGAATGGAATGAAATATACTACAGGGCCTCTAATCAGGACTTTGCAGTGTTTGAATATAAAACACATTGGTTGAGTTAACAGGTGCATATATTGGCTTTGGCTAAAAAAAGACTGCACCAATGCATGGGATGAGAGTTGGTAGCACAAAGCAATAAGGGAACATCAGCATAAACACTTTCCTTGAGGAATTGTGTGATGTATACAGTATATTTTGTTATACTCTTTATATCTATCATATAATGTTGAGAAACTAATAATGGAGGAAAAACTGACCAATGAGAAAACAGTGGAGTGATAACACCACTGCTTTGGCTGTAGTGCTGCCACCTAGTGGCAAGAGTACAACTATGCTTCAGGCCTGCAGGACTGCAAAAGTATAGGCAAAGTGCTGTATGCAGCACCATGTCTCAACATGATGTAATTATTTCTTTTATCCACAGGTCACAGGCTGCTACATTCTCATTGGCCAACATCTAATGGGCCATTATTTGAATAAATGGGGGTAACAGGGTGGGGCTGGTGACCCTCGTCAGTGCCATGAGCCTCTCCATATTGGCACACCTGCTGAGACAAGGTAACGTTTATCGGTGACACCTTCCAGAGCGCAAAGAGAAAAGAGACCCAATGTGGCTGTCAAGGTCAGGGCTCCAGGTCCAGCCTGGCCTCGTCACATCCCCAATCCATCCATTTTTCTGAAGCCACGCTCTTCTGGTTGCCTGGCTACCAACTAATAAAGGTGGCGAAGCGTGGCATCATGGAAAACAGAGGTAAGATGTTGACTTTGAGATAAGTACCTCTTGAAATTAAACAGTACCATCACATCACATTCTAAATAGCATTTTCAGAGGTGAACTTTCAATGGCCCATAAGCTGAAAGGGGGTAAAATCGGTGTGTTCAGCAACTCACACAATAACTCACATTTGCATAGCAGTTAGGTTAGTTAAAAGCAAATGCTTATTAATGTTTTAATTATACAGAGGGAATGGGACAATATCATTATTCTTGTTTTTGGCCATTTTTCTAGTGTTTGAGAGTGTGTGCATGTGTGCTTGAGGCTGGAGCACTTGGATGCCTCTTTATTAAAGTAAACAAAAAGATAATTATGTGTTCTCCTCAATAAACGGTAGGGTACTCACAAATCACGATGGAAATGGTAACTGGAGGGGAAATGGCTCTCAGTGTACACTGTGTCTGTTCCTTTCTCTCTCAGTGGTGTAAAGGTCAAGGGTGAGGAAAATGTTTTGATGGCACTTATTATAACCAATCACATCTGACACAAAGTGACTCACATTGAGCAAGCGCCTCGAAGTGACTCTGTTGGGGCCGGAGCGAACTTTATCAACCCACACACGGTCTGTGCGCTTCGCCCACTACTAAGAACTCAATAGTCAAAGGGAGGAAAAGATAAAACCTTTTCTCAGAAGAAAAGAAACATATTTTATTAGTTTTTCAAATATCAAAATGAAAATAAATAAATAAATAAATAAACTAAATTCAGTACAATAGCCAAAAAAAAAAAAAAAAAAATAAAATAACATAAATTGAAAACATTTTGAAATAAAGATAGCACTGTGTGCTTTAATACATTCTATTTTTTTACTGTCTGTCAAAAATGTTTGGCACATTACACAAATGTGCATTATTATATCTTTTTTTTTTTTGGTTCAACCTTTATAAATACATTATTAGGAGTATTTATAATAATATAAGTAATAATAAGTAATAATAATATAAGTTCATATTGAAGACTAAAGCCACATTTTTACCAACACAATGCAGGGATTACATCAAAAGGCCAAACAACAAAAATCATATTATTTAAATGAATTTAATATAATTATGTTTTTGTTAAATGTATGAGACTAATATATATATATATATATATATATATATATATATATATATATATATATATATATATATATATATATATATATATATATATATATATATATATCCTAAAAAATGGTTGCCTTACAATTTTGAGTTTTTTTACAGTTAATATAACATCATTTTAAAATCTGTTGTGTACATGCAGTGTCAGAATAAGAATGAATGAGGTGCAATATATATATATATATATATATATATATATATATATATATATATATATATATACACATACATACTGATATTGCTTTCACTACATTACTAGCAATCTAATACTTTCACTAGTATTACTTACAATCAATTGGAAAAGATTAAATACATGATCTGAGGCTTGAAATGCAAGTTTCTCGACAAATGGTCCTTTTTATGAAATACTTTGAAGAACTCCCTGGCCTTTAACATAATGTAGCAAAAACTCTCACAACTCAAACATATTGACTAAACAAACATGAGACAATGACTTCCCTCACCTTTTTTTTTGAATATTCCCTTTTTTTGGATGTTGCCAAGCCTCTCATGTTAAATCATGTAAAATAATATGAACTGAACAAACATGGGACACTTTGTTTCCTCACTGTCAACTCAGTAAGTCTGGAATTATATATATATATATATATATATATATATATATATATATATATATATATATATATATATATATATATATATATATATATATATATATATATATATATATTAGTGGGCAAACCAACAAAAGCAGCAAGGGATCAAATACTTTTTACTCTCACTGTATATATATATTATAACGCCCTGAATTATCAGAGCCCCTGTTTATTTTTTCCCCAATTTCAGTTTAATGAATAGAAGATTTCTTCTATCTTCTATACAAACTAAACATAATAGTTTTAATAACTGATTTCTAATAACTGTTTTATTTTGTCTTTGCCATGATCAAAGTAAATACTATTTTTACCAGATATTTTTCAAGACACTTCTTTACAGCTTAAAGTGACATTTAAAGGCTTAACTAGGTTAATTAGGTTAACTGGGCAGGTTAGGATAATTAGGCAAGTTATTAACGATGATTTGTTCTGTAGACAATTGAAAAAAATTGCTTAAAGGGGCTAATAATTTTGTCCATAAAATCGTGATTAAATAATTAGTACTTGCTTTTATTCTAGCCGAAATAAAACAAATAAGAACTTCTCCAGAAGAAAAGATATTATCAGACATGCTGTGAAAATGTCCTTGCCCTGTTAAACATAATTTGGGAAATATATATATATATATATATATATATATATATATATATATATATATATATATATATATATATATATATATATATATATATATATATATATATATATATTCTAATTGGGGCTAATAGTTCTGAATCCAGTCCTTATTTGATTTTTTTTTTTCTCAAAATTCTACAAACAAGACTGGATAATGACAATAAGTATGATGTTTGCTTCAAACATTTGCAAATTTATTACAAATAAAACAAATAAAATAGTACATATATACATTTGCTATCAAGCATTCACAGACTTTGCATTGACACTCAATTTGCTCTCAAGGGCTCCTGTTTCCGATCATCTTTGAGATGTTTCTACAGCTTGATTGGGGCCCACCTGTGGTAAATTCAGTCATCATTGAGAAAGGTACAACTCTATCTACATAAGCCAAGGGTGTCTAAACTCGGTCCTGGGGGGCAGGTGCAAAGTTTAGCTCCAACTTCCTCCAACACAACTGCCTGGAAGTCTAGTATACCTAGAAAGAGCTTGATTAGCTGATTCAGGTATGTTTAATTGGGGTTGGAACTAAAATATGCAGAACACTGGCTCTCCAGAACCGAGATTGGACACCCCTGACATAAGGCATGGATTTCAATTTATTGTGTGTAGACCTCTGAGACTTTGCAGTGAGAAATTGCACTGACGCACAGATCTGAGGAAGAGTGCATAAAAATCTGCATAAGGTCCCAATGTGCACAGTGGACTCCTTCATCCTTAAGCGAAAAAAGTTTGAAACCACAAAAACTCTTCTTAGAGCAAAACTGAGCTTAACAGGAGAAGAGCCTTGGTCAGGGAGCTGACTATGATGCTGAAGGTCACTTTAACACTTTACCAGTGTTTTTTCGAGGGTCGAGGAGAATCATTTTGCAGCTTTCTACCAATATGGCACAATCGCCTAGAAGGAGACACCTATCAGTAAAAGGCACATGACAGCCCACTTAAACCTGAAGAAATATCAGGCCATTAGAAACAAAACTCTCTAATCTGATGAAACAAAGATTAATACATTTGGCCTGAGTGGCAAGTGTCATGTCTGGAGGAAAGCAGGCACTCCTCATTACACTCTGGCCAAAACCATCACTACAATAATGCTTAGATGGTGGTAGCAGTATGAAGCATCATACTCAAAAAGTAGATAAATAAGTAAACTGGAAGTACATTAAAAAAAAAAAAATTCACATTGCCATTTTGGTGTTTTCTTTGTAGCATTTTGGTAAAATAATTAATTGAATGCATTTTTAAAAAGACTAACACAACAAAATGTGGAAAAACTGAATACTAATGTGCCATAGAACAAAACCAATTATCCAATATATTTCTCATTACCCTTTCTAGAACCCAATTGAAAAATTATTATTCATGATTGTGACATCATTACTGCACCACTGGAATATAAAAAAATGTTACAAATATTCCAAAAAAAGATTCTGTAGCACTGATTAAATTGTTCTAATGTTTAATTTTGTAAAATTTACTACACAAAATGCAGTGCAGTGTTTATAAAAATACAATAGAACGTTTGGAACCCATAAGGTTCAGACGTCAGTATATTATATAAATTCCCACCTCTCCCACGCTAAGCCTTCCCTCACCTGTCCTGGAACCCTTTGAGGGTGATGTCATTAGTAGGGTGCACTAACTGCCTGAGGCGATGCAATTAAGAGGATGAAAACACCCGGACCAAAGTCTGTGTACATAGAGAGAGACTTAGGACAATGGGCAGGGCAAGCCCTATTCAGGCCCAAGTTCCTCAAGCACTGGCCAGAGGTCTTCACCAAGCACCAAGAAGGACTTTCAAGAGGGGTGCTTAGGTGAAAAGAGTATGGTTTATGTTGGGATGTGTATATGTATGACTAGGGAGGTGGACAGAGGGTGTTGCTAGGCTGTTGCAAAGTGGCTCTGAAGGGCCCAACTCTTGTTGTTTGTGCAAATTGATGTGTCAGGCCATTATGCTGAATGACATCTCAAAAGACGGCCGATGGGGGTGAGCTGAGACCCGCTCCTGCTGCTGAAAAACACACACAAGCTGGGATAGATTGCAAAAATCTAATTGCAAGTGTATCAGCTGTTTTGATCAACATCAGTGATGTTACATTTATCGCTTGTATCAGAAATATCTCTTTTTATTACATATGACATTTCTGGAAATCTTTGGTGCAAACAGGAATGCAAAAGGAGAAGTATTAGCGTAGTGGCTGTTCACAGCATTCCAGGCAAATATGATCATATGATTGTTTCATCAGATATAATTGTACAGTGAGATTAAATGTGAGAAGCTTACAGCCTTCTACAAACTGCAAATTTAGAGAACTTAAAAGACCATTACAAATCACATTGTTAGACAGGTATAATAAAAGTGTTTAACATTGAATCTCTTACATTCTTTAGTTACTCTTTATTTTTTTCACAGCGATGCCACAGAAGAACTATTTTGAAAAACCTTTCAGTGATTAGTTCATCATTGACAAACCATGCACATGTTTTCAGTAATAAACAGTAATTTATTTTATCTAATTCAGTTATCAACACAATTCAACTTCCATCACCTATGAAACAAAGAGAAAAGAGTCAGTTTAAGATAATTTGCCCTTGAGGTTTGAGCTCTGGTTTTCTAGTTTGAGCTCACAATGGCCCTGCTTCATCTGCTGCCCAGGTGTTACATCGAATCCACCCTACACGTTGTTTCTTCATCCCACATTTTGACATTAGCATTTTTTCATTAACAAGACACTCTTATCATTCAAATTGTAGATTATCACTTGTCCTATAGCAACACAGGTTGCCCTTGACAACAAAGATGAGCCGTCTGGTAGATGAAGGCTACAGTGCTTTATCCAGCTTTCAACACACCAGTTTATCAAATAGATTAACCTAGAAACTGCAAATACTACATCGATTAAATTTACATTCCTAAATGAATCGAATGAACGAATGAATGAAACGTTTTCTTTTTCACCAAATAATGAAAAAAAAAAAACAACAAGAAAAGTGTTCTTCTGTCGACTGAAAATTATCCTTTGTTTACGAAAATATTTATTTTTAGGTGTTGCAGCTTTCTTTGGAAAGCTAAACACGAAAGTGGATCTCTTCTATTTGGTGCAATGGGCTGGTAAAACTTTATTTGATGGTCCCTATTGCACATTTTGTTGACTAAAAGTTGCATTGCGACTACATGCCAGTTACTTCTCATTAGAGTATTAGTAGACTATCTGCTTAATGTCTGCTGATATCGCTCCAACATATTTAACTGACTATAAGAAACTTTGCAAGTACATGTCAACTTACACTAACCCTAACCTAACAGTCTACATATAATCTATTGAGAATTAGTTTGCATACAGATGCAATGTAACGCTCTGGTTACTAAAGTAACCCTCATTCCCCAAGGAGGGGAACGGAAATGCTATTAGTGGATTTATTTATTAATCCACGAATGGGGATTTCGTTTCAGAAAGCCAATTGTCTGAAAGAGTATATAACGGGCCAATGAAATGCCAAATGAGTTGGCAGCGTAAGCTTGCACACTTGGAACTTATTGCCAATTAGCTCTGCATATAAGGACAGGGAAAGCAAGGAAACGCCATCCTTTTAAGCTGAAGAGACTAACACTTACAGCTAAGGAACAATCATTATGGCGATGCTATATAGCATTTTCGTTCCCCTCCTCGCGGAACTAGGGTTACTTTAGTAACCAGAGCATTCCCCTTCGGATGGGGAATTTCAATGCTATTAGTGGATCCCCAACAGGTGGAGGTGCAGGAGCACCTTGTCTCTGTGCATAATCAATTGCTCCGAGAGTGGGCTAAAATCAGCCAGTCGTCGAGATAATTGAGTATGCGGATGCCCGCGAGCCGAAGGGGCGCTAAGGCACCCTGTGCGAGCTTGGTGAGGACCCGCAGAGACAGAGAGAGCCCGAAGGGGAGGACTTTGTATTGCCAAGCTCGACCTTCAAGCGCAAACCCCAGAAACTGAGGGTGGCGAAGAAGAATGGAGACATGGAATTACGCGTCCTTCAGGTCTATTGCTGCAAACCAATCCAGAGGACGAACACACTGGAGGATGCGCTTCTGCGTTAACATTCTGAACAGCAGCTTGTGCAGACAGCGGTTCAAAACACGCAGATCTAGGATTGGCCGTGACCCACCGCTCTTTTTGGGCAAGATGAAGTACGGGCTGTAAAACCTGCTCTCCATCTCAGCTGGAGGGACCGGCTCGATTGCATCCTTCGCCAGGAGGACAGGAATCTCCTCTCGCAAGACAGGGGTGGACAGGTGGCTAACCCTGGTGAATACACACCCGTGAACTTGGGGGGCCGTTTCGCGGACTGAATTGCATAGCCAAGTCTAATTGTG
This sequence comes from Danio rerio, assembly GCF_052040795.2. Classification (NCBI taxonomy): domain Eukaryota; kingdom Metazoa; phylum Chordata; class Actinopteri; order Cypriniformes; family Danionidae; genus Danio; species Danio rerio. Next base: position 45,363,980 of record NC_141037.1, read on the forward strand.
CTTATGAGCCACCGTGAAGGGCTGGCCGCGCTAACCAGGCAGGCAGAGCTCTCGCTAATGGGCTCATTGCTACAATCGCTGACGTACCAGCAGTGGGGCAGCGCGGAGTGGGTGTGCTGATCCGGGAAGCGCATGGGTCATGCAGAAGAGCTGGAGGCGAGAGATTTGCTCTCACTCCGCAGCCAAAATCCGGAGGGGAGGCTTGAGGGGTGGGAGAAAGGAGACCGTCTTCCCAGCGCTCGTGAGCCACTGGCGAAACGCACCAAACCTGCGAGCTAGAAAGCATAGCGTCCCAGACTGGCAGATTTCGGGCTGTCACATCCGGGGAAGTGGAAAAGTGCTCTTTCATTGATGTTTTCATGGCAGTAAAAAGTGCATTGGAAATGGAGCCCTGCCCTATAGCGGGGAAAGAGCAAGTTCCCTCTTCTCCAGATGACATATCCCAGGGAAGCTTCGCAGCCTGTTATTGGACTTAGCGGTGCTCTGAGCAGGGGGGGCTGCCTGCTCATGAGGTGCTCGACGCGCTCGCTTTGCCAGAGGCGTGTGCAGGGGCGGTGCAGCTCTCGTAGGCAGGCGCCTTCGGCGAGGAGCAGCAGAAATGGATGGTACGGCGGGCGGAGCGGGCTTACGGTCCCACCGATAGGTGACATTACCCATAACCTCAGACTGCTCTCACACCGCCTTGAATTCTTGGGTGAATTCACAGACGGTGTCGTTAAACAGGCCAGCTTTGAATATGGGGGGAGTCAAGAAAGCGGACTTTGTCGACTTCGTGCATATCAGCCAAGTTTAGCCAGGGGTGGCGCTCCTGGACCACTAATGTGGACATCGGCCTCCCCAACACACACGCAGTGGACTTAGAGGTCCGAAGAGCATAGTCGGATGCGTTGCGAAGCTCACAAGCCTGGGTTGGACCTACCCTCGTGCAGCTCAGCCAGCGCCTGCGCTTGGTAGCGCTGGTAGGTGGCCATCGCGTGCAAGGTGGAAGCAGCCTGGCCCGCAGCCATGTAAGCTCTAGCTCCGAGGGAGGCAGAAAACTTACAGGCTTTGGACGGGAGACGAGGCGAACCCCGCCAAGAAGAGGCGCCACGCGGACAAAGATTGACCGCAATCGCGCGCTCAACCTGAGGAATCGCCACATACCCCCTGGTCGCTCCACCGTCAAGAGTGGTGAGGGCGGAGGGACATACAGCATAGGCAGAAAAAAGTGCCCTCCAAGACTGCGTGAGCCTACTGTGCACCTCCGGGAAGAAGGTGACGAGAGGCTTCGAAGGCTTCGCCATCTGGTCCTCTACGTAGCACCCATCTAGTCGGTCTGGCCGCGGAGCTGGGGGATAAACCATCTCCAACCCACGGCCGAAGCAGCCCGGTAAAGCACGGCTAACATATCCGTTTCAGGATCTGTCTTGACAGTGCTCACCTGCCCGGAGGTGGCGAGCGGGTCTGGATCATCATCATACAATGAAAGCCCACCCTCCGATGCTGCTGAGGAAGTCTGGTCTCCGGTGTCATCGAGCGTAAGGGTTAGACGGATCGCTTCCCCAGCCCAAAGCTTGGATGGAGCGCTTGGAGGAGCGCAGGCCCGTGGGCGACGGATTATCTCTCGCTGAAACCCTTAGATCTGCCCGAGTGCCCGCTGCAGTGCAGGGGACAGCTATGGTGGTTTGCCCTTTTGCAAAGGCTAGCCGCAATCTTAACTGCGCAATAGTCATGGCATCGCATAGACGACATGAACTGCCCACGAGCAGCGCATTAACATGCTGAACCCCCAGGCATGCAACGCAGTGCCCGTGCCCATCATCCGGGGACAGGAAACCACCGCATTTAGAAATGCACAATCGGAGCGCCATCCTGAAAAGGACGTGCTGCACGACTAAGTTGCTCTTTTTGTGAAGTTGCAACTTTATACGCACTGCTCTGGAGGACTAGACCCAAAGAACGCCAGGCAAGGGAGAAACCCAGCTCGACCGTCTGCCACTACATGTACACACTCTGGACCGGGAGAATGCTCTCGTTTGCTCGAAATCGCTGGATCACAGCAGGAGGAACCCTTATCGACTCTCAGAAGGTTGTTATAGTCTCTAAAGCGAAAAGGATGGCGTTTCCTTGCTTTCCCTGTCCTTATTAAGTTCCAGGTGAGCAAGCTTACGCTGCCAACTAATTTGGCATTTCATTGGCCCGTTATATACACTTTCAGACAATTGACTTTCTGAAACAAAATCCCCATTCGTGGATTAATAAATAAATCCACTGATAACATTGAAGTTCCCCATCCGTAGGGGAATTGAAATTCAACAAAATGCATAAAAGGGACCTTCAAAATAAAGTGATTCCAATAATTCTTGTGTAAATTTTTCAACTGGTAAAATGACAAGTTTTGGTCTAATGTTGCAGATAAAGATAAAAAATACCAATTGATGTGTGTAAGAACAGAATTAATATAACAGTTGATAATATTATCTGTAGTGGTTCAAATTTGAAAATAATTATTTAGGCATTAAAATAATAATATGTGTAATACAGTTTTGTATTATTATTATTATTATTATTATTATTATTATTATTATTATTATTAACAGTAGTAGTAGTAGTAGTAGCCGTATAGTAGTAGTAGTAGCCGTAGTAGTAGCCGTAGTAGTAGTGGTATGTTAAACTGTGTCCTGCTATTTGTCTGAGCAAAAATATTGACTATCATACATTTGTATTATGATTTAAAGAAACCCACTAACCTGTCATTTGGTTTTACAGTAGTGTGCATAGGAAAACAAACTGTCTTATTTACAACCAAAATTGATTGATGACACATTAAATACTCTGTCATCTATAAATATTCTGCCACTATTATTCAAATCACTCATTTTAACCCATTTGTTATGGAATTATAAGGTCTTTTATAGTTATTAAATATTTTAATTATTTATTATTATTTAAGCTGAATTGTTGGCAACACTTTTAGGAAACATCCATACACACTCTTTTACACACATACACTACGGCTAAATTAGTTTATTCAATTCACCTATAGGGGCGAATGGGGAGAATATGCAAACTTCACAAAGAAATCCCAACTGACCCAGCCGGGACTCGAACCAGATACCTTCTTGCTGTGAGGCAATAGTTCTAGCCACCATGTCACCCATTTATTTTGACTTATGAAGTCCATATTCTGCATGATCTTGTTCTACATATCTAAAATTAATTAAGTTAAAAGTTATGTTGGTTTGTTTTGTACCTTAAAAAATTTTAACTAAACTAATGTTTCATTTGAATTTGAATTTTTGCATTTTTGATCCTAAGTGCAACTTAATCCCTAATGAATTAATAAATAAATAATCCTATAACAGGCGATGCCATGGCGCAGTGGGTAGCACGTTAGCCTCACAGCAAGAGGGTTGCTGATCCTCGGCTCAGTTGGCGTTTCTGTGTGGAGTTTGCATGTTCTTCCTGCGTTCGTGTGGGTTTCCTCCGGGTAATCCGGTTTCCCCCACAGTCCAAAGACATGTGGTACAGGTGAATTGGGTAGGCTAAATTGTCCATAGTGTATGAGTGGGTGTGTATGTGTGGATGTTTCCCAGAGATGGGTTGTGCCTGGAAGGGCATCCGCTGCGTAAAAACTTGCTGGATAAGTTGGTGGTCCATTCCGCTGTGGCGACCCCAGATTAATAAAGGGACTAAGCTGACAAGAAAAAGAAATGAATGAATGAATAATCCTAAAACATCAGTGCTTCCTCCAGCTGCATCTAATGTAACAGGGTTTAGATTAAATTCAGCAGTAGGTACATACAAATACAAGACAGAAATGTGATAAAACAAATGATGCGCCCTCAAAGCAAAGCTGTTCCACTGAAAGTTGTTTTTTCTGCCATGCGTGTCACTTTCATGGGAGTGAGCTGCTAACATGTCATGATGGGCTCATTCCCTCCCCTGCAGTTTTTGACAATGAGTCCAGCTAGATAAAAAGCTGATGGATGGCCTGTTGGAAATCACCATCTCATTAAATCACACGAACTAAGACAATGAGTATACATGAGCTAACAGCCTTCTCTTTACCAGCAAAGAAAACAAAACTTCCCTTTCCAAAATATATTTATATATTTTTAATTTGTGTGCTTTTATTAGCCAGGAATTATCACTTCAAAATGAATAGCGCATTATTAAGTCTTCTAGTGGCTCTTAGGGTGTTTTATCAGGGGTTTGTATCAGCGTGCAATTCATCTAAAGCCATTCTTCACTCTGAATATGTTTTATATGAGGCCCCATTTATCATCGCCTGTCAGCTCTTAAACGCAGCTTTATTCGGTGTAGAGTTATAAATTGGAATCATTAAACAGTTTTTCATTTAATCTGATGCAATAACTGCCTGGCTTTTATTGGCTTGTGAAAAGAAAATAGTAAATACAATTGTCTGTCAAGATGAGCTGAGATAGGGGTGAGCTCCTCGCTTCTCCTGGCCGTTTGCTGTTCAAATCAAATTACGATGAGCAATGAGGGGGATCTGCATCCTGTGGAAAGAACTACAATCTAAAAAATTATGGTTCTTTAAAGGTTACAATAGCAACAGTTCTATTTACCGTCTCTTTCTGAAGAAGCCTTTTTAAGCTGAAATTGTCCTTTTTGTGACTTTCCTGCCTTCTTATTTTTCAAATCTGTCACTGACAAAGCAGCTCCTCTGGAGCTCAAGCATCAACATTTTTAAATAGTAAAGGCATTATACATACTGTCCATTTTTGCTACCTGTGGCCTTAATGCATACAGTACTTTATTAAACAAATGGAAGAGACAAACTTCAGACTCATTTGTGTATAATATGCTGTGAAATCTTAACCTCATCATCTGTAGGGAGCAAATACCATTTTCTTTTCTTTTTACCAACATATACTTGTATTGACAGACATAAAGGTGTTTGAGAAGACACTCGGTTACTCACTCACTCACTCACTCACTCACTATCCTTCAGCTTAGTCACTATTTATCATGGGTTGCCACAGCAGAATGAACCACTAATTACTATATCACCAAATGACATATGTTATATGCGGCAGATGCCCTTCCAACAGCAACTCAGCACTGGGAAACACTCTTACACTTTCTCATTTTCACACACTCATACACTATGGCCAATTTTGCTTATATTTAATTCACCTATGCCACATGTCTTAGACTGTGGGGGAAAGCGAAGCATCTGGAGAAACATGCAAACTCTACACAGAAATGCCTCCTGAAATAGAACCTTCTTACTATAGACAGTTTTAGTATGAGGCAACAGTGCTAAGCACTGAGTCACCTTGCCACCCATTGTTTCTTTTTTTTCCCCATTTATTTGTACTTTTACTTGTTCAGTACTTTACGCATTTATTTTTGTTCAATGTTTATTTGTAAGTGTATTGACATAAACTGTCATTTATAATAGAATAACTAAAGTAAACCTGAGAATAAGTTATTCAGTTATTGTTTTTTTTTTTTTTTCAAGTTTTACTTATTGACATAAGTTCACTTCAACAAAAAAATAAATTAACAACAGAACCTAACTGGCATGTGCTGTTGGGTATTTGTAATGTTTTTGTTTATGTATGTATGTATGTATGTATGTATGTATGTATGTATGTATGTGTGTATGTATGTATGTATGTATGTATGTATTTGTTTGTTTGTTTGTTTGTTTGTTGGTTTGTTTGTTTATTTGTTTAAAAAGCCTATGTTATGTAATACAAAAAAAAAAAAAAAATAATTAGATAAATTAATAAATAAACAACACATATTAATAACAAATAACATAGAAACTAATCCTAATAATACTAATAAATAAAAACTCTCATACTTGTATTAATGACAATATTATAAAAACATATCTTTTAAGAGCCCATATTGCACTTTTAAAGCATGGTTCCTTATGGAAACCCATGAAATGGATTTATTAAGCAGCAAAATTTTATTTTCTTAAAATTTATTTTCTTTCTTTTTTTTATTTATTTTCTTTTTAAAACATTTCCCAAATTATGTTTAACAGATCAAGAAAATGTTTAAAATGTTTTTCTAATAATATTTTTCTTCTGGAGAAAGTCTTATTTGTTGTTTTGGTTAGAATATTTTGGTTAGAATAAAAGCAGTTATATTTTTTTAAAACATTTAAAGTCAAAATTATTAGCCCCTTTAAGCTATATAAATATATATATATATATTTTCGATAGTCTACAGAACAAACAATCGTTATACAATAACTTGTTTAATTATCCTAACCTGCCTAGTTAACCTAATAACCTAGTTAAGCCTTTAAATGTCACTTTAAGCTGTATAGAAGTGTCTTGAAAAAGATCTAGTCAAATGTTGTTTACTGTCATCATGACAAAGATAAAATAAATTGGTTATTAGAAATTAGTTAATAAAACTATTATGTTTAGAAATGTGTTGAAACAATCTTCTCTCCATTAAACAGAAATTGGGGAAAAAAGTACACAGGAGGCTAATAATTCAGGGGGTAATTCTGATTGCAACTGTATATTTCCAGAATCAGTGCAAAGCTTGTTGTCTCTAGTTTGAGATATGAATGCACACTGTTGCACAGCAAGTATGAAGCACATAATGCCTGACCTCTGTGAACGCAATCAGGTTTTCACACATAAACCTGCAGAGTGCATCGACCTGACAAACATCAAGTAAATCTAAAGAGTTTTGGTCTGATCTATTTGTAGAAGCACATCTATCAGCAAAGTTAAAGAAACGATTGTGGTTGGTAAGATTTGTTGCACTTCTTTGACCCACATTGATTCATGATATGAAGTGGAGAAAGATATAAAAGCACCATGCTGAGGTTCATTGAAACTCTTTAGAGAGTTACTTTTCAGCACTTTAGGGATTTTGCCATTTATCTTTCATGTTTTGTTGTTGTTGTTTGATTGTTTATATTTAAATAACCACATTTCTAGTAACCTATAATGCAAAACAAGGCAAAGACAACATTCTTCTGCGTTTCTTTACGACAGATTTATATTCATTCTTAACAGACTTCAGGTTGACAATATCAGCTACTGTTTACAGAAAAGACAGCAGGATATATTCCTGAACAGTTCATAAAAACAGGAAAAAAGATGTGTATGTAAGTAGCATACAAAGAATGAAAAAAAAAATTATAGTAACGTTTAGTAAATGCTATAGTGATAAAGTGTCTGTTGTAGTAGTTCTAGTAATACAAGGAACATAATACTGTACTTTACAACCATAGTGTATATTATACTACAATAGATCACATTTTACTGTCTAGTAAAAACTAAAGTATACAGTAATAACAGTATACTATGGAATTCCTTACCCAAATATTGTAAATAAATATATACATACTGTTAAAATTCATTTAAATACACAATTAAGCATGTACTATAGGTCTACTACCCAGGTAGCAATAAATTTTGGCCTAGATTTGGTATAAAGCTGGCATAGGACAGGAGGGATTCATCCGGCACTGGCATACAGCATGTGGGCCTAACATGACTCAAGTTTGGCAGAGGTGGCACTGTTTTTAAGGTGGCACACAAGATTTGGCCCAGATTTTAAAAATTCATATGTGGGTATGTAAGTTTGGTCTGTCTTGACCCACATTTAAACTATAAAGAACTATTTTTGAGTAAAAAAAAAAAAAAGTTACCAATCAGGTCACTTTGAGAAAAAACACACCCATGATGTGCTTAAAACGCAATGCTTTATGGGTTCATCAATTTCATTGAAATTGTGACACGCCAACCTATCCGGCCCAGTTCAGGCCCAGTTATGAGTTATTAACGTGAGACTTGACACAGATTGGGCCCATGTTTGCCCCTTGTCTGGAAGCCAGACTTTGTCAAGTTATGTACTGTCATGTAATTCACTGTGGCATGTGGGCCAGAGCTGGGCCAGAGAAATTTTGCTGTGTTGATATGTTTCAAAAACATATGATTATTTAGGCTACTATAAATGACCATAGTCTATATCTTTTTTTCGTGTGGGCAGTCAAGAATTTCTAAAAATAAATAAATAAAAGCTTGTGGAGATGTAGGAATGCAAAACAAAGAAAGAAGCAATGTTGAAGATTTGCTTTTATAGTGTAGAAGACAATTGTCAAAACTTTTTAGAGCCTCACATAATCTGAACATGGCATTAGCATGACTAAACAACTAACAAAGCATGAAAAAGTAGAAGTAGGCCAACTTAAAATATATCTAGTGTTAATAATGATAATAACTAGTGTTAATAAGGTTTTGCTCTTAAAACGAAAAATGGCAATTGCTGCATTTTGTGAATTGGGTAACTAACTCACCCTGACAAAAAAAAATGTTTGCTAACAAAAGTTTTAGACATTAAATATAGTCTATCGTATAGCTAACGGAACTACATGTTTCTTTCTTTCATAACCCCGAAAGTCAAAATATTGCATTGGCAACGGCTCTTTATTGGGAGACGACTGCCACCTTCTGGCTATTTAACAGTTTATAAGTTATTAACGCATTTTATTTGGCCTAACAATCAAAGCAATAAATCTGTCATTAGCAGAGAGGTCTGTACAGCTGAGGAGGGCTTTCGTGAATGTTTTTCTGTCTTCTTTCCACTGCGCTTCACAGACTTCTTTCATGACATGGTAATGAGGACAGAGGCGAGTTTTAGTCTAGAAGCATATGAAAACCCTTGGCCTTGTAAACACTCCATGAGAGAAAGCCTGTTCCTGTGGTCAGCGCATCAACAACTTGAAAGTGAAGAACTCAATTACAGGTGTAGAGCAGCATGTGAGGGTCAGACACTTACATTTCACCCCGCTTTATTCCTGGTCTGCTCTCTAAACCGCAGCCTAGCAGAATCAACTGGTTCTCTACTCGCTGTCCTTTACTGCCATCTGGTGGACATTCAGATGAAGACCTCATCCATGAAACATGGGGCAATAATAATGAATGCATTTAGGTGGAAGAATAATCGAGCAGTCATTACCATACTTAAACAGAAATATGACCGTATTTATGACCGTATACATCACACACATATATAATTATAGCTGAGTCTATGCGTAATTTTGTAGCAATTTTTGCATTATTTTGAAATATGTTATATACAGTTGAAGTCGGAATTATTAACCCCCCTTTGAATTTTTTGTTCTTTCTAAAAATGTTTCCTAAATTATGTTTAAAAGAGCAAGGCAATTTTCACAGTATGTCTAATAATATTTTTCTTCTGGAAAAAGTATTTTTGTTTTATTTCGGCTAGAATGAAAGTTGTTTTTTATATATATTAAAAAAAAAAAAAAAAAAACATTTAAGGAGCCCGGTGACGCAGTGGCGCAGTAGGTCGTGCTGTTCCCTCACAGCAAGAAGGTTGCTGGTTTGAACATCGGCTCAGTTGTCATTTCTGTGTGGAGTTTGCATGTTCTCCCTGCGTTCGCGTGGGTTTCCTCCGGGTGCTTGGGTTTCGCCCACAATCCAAAGACATGCAGTACAGGTGAATTGGGTAGGCTAAAAATGTCTGTGTGTGTGTGTATGTTTCCCAGAGATGGATTGTGGCTGGAAGGGCATCCGCTGTGTAAAAACGTGCTGGATAAGCAGGCGGTTCATTCCTCTGTGGCGACCCCAGATTAATAAAGGGACTAAGCCGACAAGAAAATGAATGAATGAATTATTAGCCCTTTTAAGTTATATATTGAGGAAAAAAATAAACAGCGGGCTAATAATTCAGGCAGGCTAATAATTCTGACTTCAACGGTATATATATGAAAGTATATATATGAAACTAAAATAAAGATGTATGTCATGTCATTTCCAGGTACCAGATTTCTAAATGGCAAATAAAAGGATTTTTGATAATAGAAAAAACTTAATTTCAGTATGCCATGTACAATTGTAAGACAATTTTACTGGCATTTTTATAAAAATAAATTAGACTAAATTAGAAATTAGAGTAGCCTACTTTTACTATATATTTTTTAAAAAAAAATGCTATTAAAAGAGCAGTTATTTTATCAAATCTTGCTTTTTCTCTGAAGTTAAAATATTTGTGTTGTCTAAAAAATCCTAACTTTTTTGTCGTTTGCTTTGACCAATTGTCTGTTTACGCAGTAATCTAAATTACATTTTTATTTTAGATTTAGAAGAAATGTCATTAGTTTGCAGGATAAAACAAGCATTTTACTTAAACATAAAACTATAAATTGTACATCCAGGGAAAGTTAATTGTCGAAACGTACAGGTTTAAGGTCTTGTTGATAAGGTGAGCAACATCTGACATTGATCGTTCAATTCTACTGAAGTCCAAATATTCCTCTGTCATTGTATCGCTCTTTATTATTTTTTCACCCCTACATGATCATGTTTCCACCCGCAGGTTTAAGGTGCTTTGGGGTAAACAGAACTGAGATTGACCCCTGTTTCACTTTGAGCAGGGTTTATGACCCAGTCCTGCCCTCTTCCCTAGCCATTAAACTCACAGACATTATTTATAATGAGATTCAGTTAATGAGTAAATGTTGGGCTACTTAGTTAATGTATTGATAATGTATTATTGTTAGTTAATGTATGCAAACAACAAGCAATACAATTATAACAGCATTTATTATTTTTTGTTTATGTCAGGTTACGAATGTGCAGTTCATATTAATTGTTAACTTAGAGAGCATTAACTAATGTTACCAAGCACAACAAACTTTAGATTTTAATAATACATTAGTAAATGTTGAACTATGATTAATACACAATATTTTGTTCATACTTAACTCAGGTTACTAAATGCATTAACTAATAAAACATTACAAAAAAGCTTACTTTATCATTAAGGAATTTTACTGAGTAATTATTTATGACATGATTAGGGTTAGATTGCAGGTTAATGTTAGGTTTAGTTGCAGGTAATTGTGAATAATTAATTGTAATTGCATATTGAAAAAGTTGATACGTACATTCCAATAATAAATGTATAGAAATAAGAAATTCTGCACCATATTTCACCTGCACCACTTTTAAAACCTGATCTCATGAAGCCATCATCACTCAAGCTGTCTCATCTAAATTCTCACCTGAGAACTTGATATGACTACAAAAGCAGGAGGGCTTTTTAGCCTTCAAACTTTGTGTAAATATTAAGAGCAATTATACATTTCTTAACCTCTTATGTCTTAGTCACCAATAATTCTTGATCATGATTTGCATGTAATCAATAAACAAATAAAGAAGTTTAAAATGGAGACTTGCAGCTAGCCTTTTTAAAAATACTAAAGGTAGTGATTAGCAGTGTTTGGGAAAGTTACTTTTGTAAGTAATCGTTTACAATATGGAGTTACTCCCCTAAAAGTAACTACTTTTGCTACTTGGTTACTTTTTTATGGTAAGTAATGCGTTATTACGTTACTTTTGAGTTGTCTTTTCTTACCTGGCTGAGACTTAATTTCTTTTGGAACTTGCAGGGCTTTTTTAATAGAGGAGTTCTGCAATTTAGAATGCATTGTAAAACCTACATTTACTTAAAAAAAAAAAAAAAAAAAAGTTATTTAGTATAATGTAAAATTACTGTCCCTTGAGACAATCCCGATTTTTTATTTCATTTTATGCAATCAAAATGACGAGAATACTTCCAGAATTCTGCCATCTTTGCTTTTATCGGTCACACTTTATTTTAATGGTCCGTTTGTTAAGTTTAAGGTACATTGCATCTACATGCCAACTAATTCTCATTAGATTAAGTAGACTGTTAGGTTGGGGTTAGGGTTAGTGTAAGTTGACATGTACTTGCAAAGTTTCTTATAGTTAGTTTAATGTTGAATGTTTGTATCAACAGATATGAAGCAGACAGTCTACTAATACTCAAATGGACCATCAAAATACTTTTTTTTTTAAAAATGCAACTCAAATATTATTATTTTAAAATATTATTCTTTGAAATAATGTGTTACTACGTGTTACTTAGAAAATTACTATTATTATGTAACTCGCGTTACTTGTAATGTGTTACCGCCACTGGTGAGTAGTGAGTGTCTTGAAAAATATTTTTTCTCCTCTGTGAATTAGAATTATTAGCTTATCTCATACAGGACTATTTTAAGGGCATTTCTATGTAAGTTAAATTATGTGCCACATATTGAATATAAATTTAAAATGTGAAAATAATTTAATGTGAGAGCACATTATATTAATTCAGCCCATAGGAATTTTGTGTAACATTTTTTTTTTATTTATTTTCTTTTAAAGAGGCAAACATCAATCTGTGGCCATATGTTTATGCTTATTATGCACTTTGAACAATAAACTAAAAACCTACAAGTGTCCAGCAAAAAAAAAAGAAAAAAAAAAAAAAAGGTGCCACAAACCAAGTTCATTTAACACTATTAAAATACATGCTATAACATTAAATAACATTCTATAATGCAGTTAGTTACTGTTTACAGCCATTCTGTGATTTTAGTCATCAAAACAGTTTCCATTTCTAGAGACATGCAGCCTAAAGTTTAGAGAAGTTCTAAGAAAATGCAAAATTGTTTCACGCAAGACCCAAAGTCTTGGCATATAAATATTTTGTGTCTTCTTGGACACTTTTAATGCTTCCACACTGTACATGTTCAATGTATTTATGAAGCATCCATGTCCTAATGTCAGTTTTTCAGGTACAATTTGTCTTTGCATGATTTGATTTTGTTTGATGACTTTATTACACTTAGCCAATCACATGAGACAACAAAATTAAGGTAGTGACGGCAGTAAATTAAAATGTGCACACTCCTAAAACTTGTTAGTATAGAACTATAAAAGTTCATCTACAGTGGGTATGGAAAGTATTCAGATCACCTTTAATTTTTAATTATTTGTTATATGGGAGTGATTAGCTACATTCATTTAAGTTCTTTTTTTTCTCATTAATGTACAGACAACACCCCATATTGAAAGAAAAAAAAAAACAGAATTGTTGACTCTTTTGCAGATTTTTAAAAAAAGAAAAACACCACATCAAATTTATCAAAATAAATATCACATGGTCCTAAGTATTCAGACCCTTTGCTCATTATTCAGTAAAAGCACCATTTTGATCTAATACAGCCATGAGTCTTTTTTGGGTAAGACCCAACAAGTTTTTCACACCTCACTCACTCACTCACTCACTCACTCACTCACTCACTCACTCACTCACTCACTCACTCACTCACTAACTCACTCAAAAAAAAAAAAAAAAAACTTGTTCAAACTACTTAATGAAAATGAGCTGAAACAACACAATTCTTGAGATTTCATGGAATTCCACATAAGTTTGTTAAAAGTGTTAAGTTAACTAAATAAATTAGTGTTGGGACAACATGAATACATTGTGTGTATATATATATATGTCTGCATCTGCTTAATAATTAATTTTTTATCTTTATTTAAAAATTGAGTCTTATGAAGTAAGATGCAGTCCCTAATTAACCTCATATATAAAAATGTAAAAGACAGACAAATAAATAACTATAACTTTAATCTATGCGTGGCATCATGAGGAAATGATGTTAAATGGCAAACTGCATTTACTGTACTGTGGGCCTCACTAAACAATGACTGGATTAACAAGTTAGACAAGATTTGCTTATAGACTTTGCAATCAGTATGCAGTGATCAAGAATCTATGCTAATGTGATTTAGGTGGCAGTTCAAGTAAACATTTTCAAGCTAAAGTCACTTTTAGTTCAATGAAAGTGAATGCCACTTTTAGTCCAATGGCAATTAAATGAAAGTGTTACAGTAGTTCACCCAAAAATGAAAATTATAATAAATTATTCATTATTAATTTCTCACCTTCATATATTACTTAAGACCATTTGCTATATTCAGAATACAAATTAGGTATGTTTGGTGAAATATGTTAAAACTGTGAAATTTTAGAACACACTGTTGAATTAAATCGTTATTGTTGTTTTATGTGTGCACAAAAGTTTATGTGTAGCTTAATAATATTCCAATTGAAACACTGAAGGCTTATAGGCAGTTTTGAGATTGGTATTGGTTATTTTCAAGGACTTCGAACAAGTGAGAAATTTTTTCTGTATGGAGGATAAGAGAGCTTTCAGATTTCACCTAAAATATCCTATTTTGTGTTCCAAATATAAACAAAGTAATCAGGGGGTTTGGTTGACATGACGGTAAGTAATTAATAACATCATGTTAATTATTTGGTAATCTTATTGTTTAATATTACTATATACTAATCTGATTTTAAATTTAAATAAGGCTGAATACTAAAGCAAGCCATACACTAAGACAACGATCAAGTTACTGTGTATTAAACTGCATATACTGTACATTAACACAAGGTAATAATGTTACTTTTCTCTAAGTAACGAGTAAAGTAAAGCATTGCTTTTTAAAATTAAGTAATAATGTTTGAGTTACTTTTTTTAGGTAAAGTGGGTTAAAAAATTTGTTTAAATAATTAAAAAAAATAAAGAATTAAAATGAATGTAGTCAGGTTAAATCCTGCATGCATTGAGAGACTACAAAAAGAGAAAGAAAGGAAGATGGCAGAGCCTTACATTTCTAACATAGAAACATTATCTTTATTTTGAACTTAAGAAAGAAAAGGAAATAAGGGTTATCTGAATGGACAGTGATTTTACTTCACTAATAAGACAAAAAGTACAAAAGTAGCAAACGCATTGCTTTAAACTTTCATTAATCTGTGTATATTGCATGTAGCAATTTTTACCAGCAATTTTCTACCAGAGACCGTTGGTTAACACTTACATTTCATTAACATTCACTTACATACACAAACTACAAATCTGCCCGTTTATGGACTACAGATCCAGTAATGCAACACACACACACACACACACACACACACACACACACACACACACACACACACACACACACACACACACACACACACACACAGACACACACACCTGCTCCAAGTCACCTGCTTTTGGACTGATTATTTGGACTATAACACCTCTCAAACACACAGTTGTTGCTGAGTCTTGTTATCTGTTTAGTGACACTACAACATGTTGTAGTGTCACTAAACAGAAAACAAGACTCAGGCAGATTTGTAGTTCATGTGAATGTCACTGTGAGTGTTTACCAGCGATCTCTGGTAAAAAAAAAAAAAAATCACTGGTGATCGTGACAATGGCAACACGATACTTATGTTCATTTCCCTGCCACTGTTTCTTAAAGACCAACATTATTATTATTATTATTTATTTATTTTTGTTGTTGTTGTTGTTGTTGTTGTTGTTGTTGTTGTTGTTGAGGAGAGGGGACCTTAGAGTAGCCAATGATGTGCTTTGGTTAAGTCCCCTGACATGCTGTGTTTTTCTGTAACGCGATGTCTGACAGACTGGCGTTCATTGCGAGTAGATGCTGAATGCAAACATAAACATCAATAAAAACAAAGAATCAAATTATGTCAGACCCACAAAAAAATCTGAAACATCACCTCCAGTGAGTCATGATGACATATTCACAACATTTTGTTTTTTTTTTTTAATCAAATTAGTTTTTTGGAAATCAATCAAATGTATGTGTTACCAAATGGCAACAATGGAATGAACAATGGAACAATGTGCCATAATGGAACGTGCAATATTGCAATGGGTTAGCTAGCTAGCAAAGTCAGCTATGAACTTTTAAGTTGTAACAATCACAACATAAATGCTAGTAATATAATGTTGATTACTTGTATGTTAATGAAATTTGCAATATGGATAAAATCTAGTTTTAATGGCAATACTACTTTTAAATGGATATGAATACAGAGAACAGTGTATCAGCGAGCACCACCATGTTCTATGGTAAGTAAAACAAGAAAAGTACAGAATTGGCTTTTCCTGCAGATGAAAGTGAAGATGAGATGGGTTTTAGTGACCATGAGAGTTATGCAGACTGGACATTTGATAGAGACAGTTCAGGTAAGTTAGCTCAGAGGCAGATAAATCAGGAGTAGTATAGTATAATATACATAAACATTGTTAGCTAGCTACATTATTCTGATGCAGCTGGATATACTAAACTTGTTATTTTATTGTTATAATATTTACTGGAGAAAAGATTTTTATTCACTGTATGTTGTACACATGATAATACAATATTAGGTTTATAACTACTATTAGGCATATAACCCCAATTTTATCCTCCTTACACTGGCTGCCTGTTAAATTTCGTATTGAATTTAAAATATTACTTCTCACCTATAAAGCTCTAAATAATCTAGCTCCTGTTTATCTAACCAACCTTCTGTCTCGCTACGAACCAACTCGCTCCTTAAGATCTCAAAATTCAGGGCTTCTGGTAGTACCTAGAATAGCAAAATCAAGTAAAGGAGGTCGAGCCTTCTCTTTCATGGCTCCTACACTCTGGAATAGCCTTCCTGGTAATGTCCGAGGCTCAGACACACTCTCCCAGTTCAAAACTAGATTAAAGACCTATCTGTTTAGTAAAGCATACACTCAATGCATCACCTAGCGGGTTCCACACTGGCTTCTGCATCTTGCTTATATACACTATGAACAGCAGCTACGCTAATTATTCTCTTTACTCTCTATTTTCACCTGGGGATACTCATCCCGAGGTCCTCAGATTAGGCGGAGTCACTGATTGGATCCAAGACCAGCGACGTGATGATCCCAAGGATTCCATATCCGGGACCAGGCCATATCCTGAGCTGCTGCTGCGCTGATGGTCGTGGGGAGTGGAGAACATGTGTCTGATTGCAGCGACGCTCCAGGGACAGACGAGTCTTCATTGAGGCCATCTTCCAGCATAAACCACGGCGAATGAAGTTCTGCACAAGACTTTTGGCCAGCGGAGAAATTAAAATGGTCGTGCCCAACTGAGTCTGGTTCTCTCAAGGTTTTTTTTCTTCACTCCCATCAGGTGAAGTTTTTTTTCCCTCTCCGCTGTCGCCACTGCCTCGCATGGTTCAGGATTGGTAGAGCTACGCATCGATGAATTTGCTCTTCAGTGTTTGAACTCTCAGTAATGATTAAATCACACTGAACTGAGCTAAACTGAACTGAACTGAACTTAAACACTAAAACCTGAACCACACTGTTCCAGTTACTGAACCACACTGTTCCAGTTACTATAACCATTTATGTGAAGCTGCTTTGACACAATCTACATTGTAAAAGCGCTATACAAATAAAGCTGAATTGAATAGGTTTGTTTTTAATAATATTGAGCAAAAAGAATGTCAGATGAAAGCTGTTGAAAGATGAGTTGTGGTAAAGTATGTATAAGGTGTCATTTATAGGTTCGTGTTAAAGCTTATAATACTTGATATGCTTTAATACTTTATTATGCTATAATACTTGTTAAAGCTTATAATACTTGATATAATATGAATCCAACTATCTTACTTTGTGTTCAGCAGAACAAATGCATTTATAGAGGACTGGAACAAGAACATGACTAAATGATGACATGCCAGTATGCTATGCTGAGAGCCAACCAGAACTGATGTACTATACCTTTTATTGAAGTTTCTGACTGGCCAACATGTCTTTACAGTTCGGAATATATTGCCATTATATTGAATTATGTAATTAGTGTGGTTCAATCGATGTGGTTCATATCGTCTGCAATGAAATATAAGTCAAAGTAAATTTGAAAATCACAACTTTCTTTTTTATTTGCAATTTCCTGCCGTGCCAACTTTTTCTGATCTAGGGTTGTAGACAACTAGCAGTTGGAATGCATGGCTTTGACCTGCTGTGGTAAATAGCAAATTAATTTGCATTGTTACTTAATACTATATGCTATTAGGGATTTAATACATTATGACACACTTAACTATTAACAATTTATTGATTATTGTATGAGTAATATATAATGTTCATTTGTTGCTCATGCAGTAATCATTAATAAATGGTTTAGTATTTTAATGAGTTGCACATTAACTTATGATGTGTGCATCGCTAAGCATTATTTATTGCATATTAGTCCACCCATATTGTAAAGTGTTGCCGTATTTACTATAAATCATTGCAGCACTTTTTTTTAAGGTAATAGAGTGAAATATTAAATTATCCAAAATGGTAGGTTAACTACATCTTTAACAACATTTCACCCAACCAAACCAAATCTGAAATTTGTTTTGGATTCTCGTAGCCAGTAGCTCTAGCTAAACAAAGGCTACTGTGGTCAGTATACCCTTGTGTAATGTATAGAAACAGTAAAAGTATTGGACAGTAGACCATTCATACAGTAGGTTGAGAAAGTAAACAGTGTGCAGGGCTCTGTGAAACGTTTTCCATCACTCTGTTTGTTTGACTGTTTGTACATGCAAAATTGACTCAATCAATCAATAACAGCTGCAGAGACAACCTCTTTTACCAATGATGAATACTTTTAGGAAATTCTGTTTGTAAAAAGTCAATTTTTTGTATCCAAGAGGTTCCGAAAATGCAATACACCATGGAATGAAGGTGAAAGTTCATAAAGACACTGTAAAAGTAACCTGTAATTGAGCAGTTACAACTACGTTGTCTCATTTACAGATTTTACTAAAAGTATTTTTAATAAAATATTTAATCTCTCTTTTATTCCCAGTGATGGGTTGCAGCTGGAAGGGCATCGGCTGCGTAAAACCTATGCTGTATAAGTTGGCGGTTCATTCCACTGTGGCGACCCCAAATTAATAAAGGGACTAAGCAGAAAAGTAAATGAATAAATGAATTTCTCTTTTATGCCAAAAATGATTACAATTTGAAGTAAAGAATATGATCCGTTCAGTTATTTAGAAAAGTACAGAAAATATTTATATAAAAATTAATGGTTAAATAAAATCTGTCATATAAAGCAAAAAGATTTAGTTAAACAAATGATCATGGGTTACTTTTATAAGGTTTAATCATTTTAGTGGAATGAAAATTTAAAAGGATAGTGTGCCCAAAAATTCTGTCATCTTTTACTCTGCATTTACTTTTTACAAGCCTGTTTCAGATTTTTTCACTTCTGTTAAACTTAAAAGAATACTTTTTTGAAGAAAGCTAAAAATCTAGGAAATAGTAGGATAACAAATACAATGGAAGTTAATGGTTTAACGTTTTCGCCTTTCTTTTTGTGTTGAACAGAAGAAATAAACTCATAAAGGTTTATAACAATTGTTGGTGTGTAAATTTTAATTTTTGGGCAAACAATTCCTTTAATGGAGGAACAGAAATTGATCAGGTTTTGTTAAAAACATTTGGAAGATGAATGGACATTGTGAGGATGAGCTGTCCTTTTAAACAACAAAGTATCCTGTCACACATGTGAAGGAAAAACAAGGAGAATGCACAGGATTAAAGTCTATAACAGACAGGACAGGGAACATGTGGAAAACAGGAACTACATAAGGGTGTGAATTTCAGAAGATGATACGATATGCAACTTGATCCATAGCCAATATTAATAAATTATCATTAATGTCAGTTTGATCTGATTTTGATTTAATTTAACACACTGTGATTAGATGCAAAAAAATGCAATGAAAAAATATTGTTTTTTTATTTTTATTCCTATAATTCACATAAGTAAGTTCCTTTAATTCTATTAAGAATACATCTAATATTACTGCTGACTCTCTCACAGTTTCTAATATTTTAGCTATGCAAATGTTCTATTTGGTTTTATGTCAACTTTACAATTGATAATTTCCTGAACAAATTGCAAAACATAATATTACAATGCAAGACTGATATTGAAAGCATTAGACATAAAAACATAAAAATCAATCAATAAAAAAAAATTAAAGAAAAAATACTACATTTTACTACATTTGCTATAAGAAACACTGAAGAGCGTTTTTGAGCCTAAAAATGTAGCTTAAATTTCATTCACTCATTACTACATTTACACTTACTGTTTCCATAAAAATATAAGCAACGGTTTAAAAATATATAAGTCACAGTTATGTACAACAGCAAATACTTGTACAACAGCAAATACTCATTTACTCGTCCATTCTTGTCAAATAACCATGTTGGCATGAGTTTGTAATATTTACAGATTAACAAAGATACCTGTGACATGTTGGTTTTGTACTGACAAACACATAATGTCTCAAATACTTTGAATAGTGCACATATTCTTGTTATATTCTTGTTATTTCTCTTGATAAATTGATTCAATTATCAACATTAAGGACCGCAATTTCCTTCGAGGATACAGGAACAAGATAAGAGCCTGAATCAACAGTGTGCTGCAATGGATCGTTCATTGCGGTGGGTTCTGGGGATAAGATTTGAGATGGTGGGCTGGGCTTTGGAGCGGTGCTGGGGCAAAAAAACACTAAAAAATAAACAACCATGGTGTAATGCCACAAAATGTATTAGGCCTGTCTTTGTCACCAATGTGCTGGAATAACGAAGAGAATTTGTAGGAATAAAGTCAATAAATAGTTTAATGACAAAGGTAATATAGTATAATAAATACACAAACTATTCAAACTAAAACAGTTGGCAAAAATCAAACACAGATGAACACGAGAAACACTTATACAATTGAAATGGGGAGCAAAGCAATACATGAAAAGACAATTAACACTGGGGAGAAACTGGAACAAATAGCACATGTGGAGAGAGCCAAAACCAAATCACACACAGGGGAAACCTGACACATCCAAAATATGCAGTGTCCTCTTGATATATGGTTAAAAAATGGCTTTGATACTGTAAAAGTAATGCTTTCTTTCCCCAATATGCCGTAACACCAACTTTGTATCTTTTAACACACACCTACATAATTTTATGAGTTTTTAACATTTCAACTCGGTTTAAGTAAAACGTGTTATAATAAATTGCTATAATAAAAAGTTGTTATAATAAATTGCTAATTATGCAGCAGTTTCATATTTACTTACAGCTTTAAGGTAGCAGCAGTAAACTATCACAGTAACATCATGCAATTACACTTTGGTAACATTTTATATTAAGGGGTTGTTGTTACACATTTCATAACATAGCGATTAAAATGAATCATGCCTAATTACACATAACTAACAATAAAACGCATTCTAACTAGTAAGTACATTTCATAATAATACATAGTAAATTAACAGTTATATTGTAACAGATATCTTAAATAAAATGTAACCCACATTTTTAAACACAGTAGCAAAATCCAATAACATTCATTTTGGAGCAAAAACAACACTAATTTAAAAAAAAATTAATTCTTACAGTACAAGTCAAGATTAATAGCCCCGCTGAAATACTAGCCCCCCTGTTTTTTTCCCCCAATTTCTGTTTAAAGGAGATATTTATTATTTCTAAACATAATAGTTTTAATAACTCATCTCTAATAACTGATTTATTTTATCATTGCCATGATGATAGTAAATAATATTTTACTAGATATTTTTAATACACTTCTATACAGCTTAAAGTGACATTTAAAGGCTTGACTAGGTTAATTAGGTTAACTAGGCAGGTTAGGGTGATTAGACAAGTTGTTGTATAATGATGGTTTGTTCTGTAGACTATAAAAAATGCTTAAAGAGGCTAATCATTTTGACTTAAAAATAGTGTCTAAAATTAATTTTAAACTGCTTTTATTCTTGCCGAAATAAAACAAATAAAACTTTCTCCAGCAAAAAAAAAAAAAAAAAAATATATATATATATATATATATATATATATATATATATATATATATATATATATATATATATATATATATATATATATTTATTTATTATCAGACTCTGAGAATTTCCTTGCTCTCTTAAACATAATTTGGGAAAAAGAAAAAATCACAGGGGGCTAATAATTCTGACTTCAACTGTACATTGTAAACAGAATTTTAAACATGAATGAATTTTGTATTACAACAAGTATAGAGTGGCTTACTTTGTCATGAGATTACTCTTATGTTTTCATTGTAAAGATGATTTATGGTGCAGCATGAGTGATAATACTCAAACGAATAACTGCAGTAAAGTCACAAGTGGTATAGGGCCTTTACCTGCAGATGGCCAGATAACCAGCAGTGTGCTGTCATCCTCCATCAAAGCTCATCTTTCACCTCCCCTTATTGAGAAAGCATGATGCATGTCTCTCTGTGAGTTTTTGGAGAATATCACAGTTTAAATTCTAAATTAAAATAATACTGTAGTATGAGGAAGTGGACAGTTAAAAATTAATAATTTTAGTGGTTCTCAACTGGCTTGGTTCTAAAGCCCACATTTTTCTTGGTCATTAAGACACTTTTTTCTTCACTTTCTTTTTCTTTCATTGTAGAAATGTGCATGCATTTCATCAATTTCCATTCATTTTCCTTAAACTTAAATGACACAATAGTGTAATACATGAAACTACATCTATTATCAATACACAGTAATGCAAATGCTTATATATATGATAGAGAACATTTAATAACATTTACTTTTAGCAGACAATTTTGTCCAAAGAGACTTACATTTGACAAGGCATTCAGCAATTCAGCAAGAGGCAGAGGTACAGAAAACCTATTATATGAATTGTTGTTTAACTTATATAATTATTCTACTATTGGAGTAACATAAACCTTTTGTACAAATTTATGAGAAATACATATTGACATAACTAATTACCCTTGCCTGCCTAGTTAACCTTTTTTACCTATAGTTAAGCCTTTAAATGTCACTTTAATCTGTATAAAGTGTCTTTAAAAATATCTAGTAAAATATTATTTACTATCATCATGGGAAAGAAAAAAATAAATCAGTTATTAGAAATAAGTTAATAAAACTATTATGTTTAGAAATGTGCTGACAAAATCTTCTCTTTGTTAAACAGAGATTAGGGAAAAAAATAAACTCTGACTTCGACTGTACATAGCTCTCTATTATAGATCAGTGGTTGTTATACTTTTTTTTTTTTTAATAACCACTGTATCAGCCAAAGTTGATCAAAACTTATGGCGACAGACATAAATGTTGTTTTATAACTGACAAAACAAACAAGAAAGACATTTCATGTAAACAAAAAAAAAAAGAACAAATATATATATATATATATATATATATATATATATATATATATATATATATATATATATATATATATATATATATATATATATATATATATATATATATATATATATATTAAGACAAAATGTCTCAAATACACATACAAACAATATTTTTATAAATACTGTGACATGAAATATTTTGTTTTATTTGTCAAAACTGTTAAAAAATAATAATTTAAATAACAGAAGGTTTATCTTGGAGAGGCAAAATGTACCTGCAGTTCTAGAATCATCTATAGAATACCACTAATACTGCTAAATATACATTAAAAAGCATTAAATAGAATAGCAGTCCCTAATGTTGATAAAATATAATTAGTGATAGTAGTATGAGCCTCTAAAGTTGTTTAAAAGCAAGTTGCACATTTATTTTGCTCTTTATTTATTATAAAGTTATGTATAGTGCTATGGAAGAGTGCACTATATAAGTCCCCACTAGCTCGCTTGGTTTGTGGAGCTGTGCATCAGTGGGTTTGCTTTTCAGTGTTTGCATTTTCAGCAGTGAAAATTAAACCACACTGAAATTAACTTAGTCGAACTACATCTCTGAAAACTGGACTGAAACAATTTCAGCAGTTACGCTACTTTGAATAGCGTTGTCTTACTTTGATAAGAGACATTTTATTTCTAATAACAGAAATGTTACACTTGTGTTACTTGTGTTTGCTATCACTGGCACAATTTTCATGTCAGACATATAAAAGTCTCTGGCTCTATATTTTCATTTAATTCTTACTTGCAGATTCTTTGTAGCTATTTGTAAAAATTACTAGCAACCAATAAATAGTTTGAAAGTTTACTCTCCAGTGTAAATCTTTGAGTACAAATAGATGCAGCTATGAGAGGGGCTACTGTACCAAAAGATCAGTTTCAAATGAACAAGTCCAGGCTGGTTTCTGTCTCTTTCTGTCTTCACTCAAAAGAAGCATGTTCTCCAGTGGAGAGTTTCCCCCCATTTAGCCTTTTGATAAATAGTTTTGTGTCATCTGCCTTGCAAATGGTGGAATTCCCCTTGTGTAGATAAATTTGTATCATTTATTTGCTCAACAAAATCGCTGAATTAGGAATTTCCAGTAGAATATGAAAGTCAACATGTTGAAAAGCATCAAGTTTTGCCATATGTAGAGCGTTGTGTCATGCATATGTCCTCTTTTACATGCCAGCTGTTGTTTCACCTACCACAGCATAAAAGAGCTGCAACAAAAGGACATCGATTGTTAGTAAATGCTGTCACTAAAATTATATATATATATATATATATATATATATATATATATATATATATATATATATATATATATATATATAGACAAGAATGTATAATTCTAATATAATAAATGCTGTACACAGAAAAAAAAAACTGCTTCTACATTCATGTAATAAGAGGCAGTTACCACTTTAATTCAAAAATTATTTATATTAAAAAATTCTGAGCTTAACTGCATGTTTGCTTTCAAACACAAGCTGCACAAAAGTATATTTTTATTGGCAAACAGGGTTTATATTTTTTCCAAAAACTGATATTACATTTATTCAGCATTTTGCTCCACATGAGTAAAGTCTGATGAATCCATGTGTGACTGCAAAAACAAGCTGCCATTATGGGAACATGGGGCTTAACATATGCAGCTTTCAACAAATTGTCCAAATGACAGACGACTAGCAGTACAGGTCTGTGGGTATTTCAGGAAGTCAGTAGCCCTTTTATGTGAGACGTGGATTCAAGGCCCATGTTGGACACCCAAAACAAACCAATGGCTTGGATCAACTGGCACCCACACAAGGGCAGAAATAAAAGATGGTTTTTATGTGTGTCTGGCAGAAGCTTAAGAGAAGCCTAAGAAGAGAATTTCTGTGTGCACAATGGTTCAAATCAGGCTCATTTTTTACAGCCATATACAAACAATATTCGGAATTATTAATATAAATGTAGTGTAAAAATGTAAATAGTAATAATAAAAGTCAAGACTCATTTGCAAATCTGCCTGATGTTTGCAAAATGTACAAAACATTGGTCCAGGTAAATCTTATTGCAGTTTTTTCAGAGGACAAATAAGCTAGAGGGCATTGCCTACAGTTTTGCAAATCTTAAATGCATCACTTGGGCTTGTGGTATGTTTAAAATGCACAACCATGTGAGGACAAGGCTTGTCATACAGATCAATGAGTGAACCACTGACCTAATCCCTTTCTCTAAACACAATCGATAGTGTTTTCAAAGTAACTATAGAAGACAAATGCACAGCAAAAACATACATTGCTTTAATGTAACACTGTTTTTCTTTAGTCAGAGTGCTTTGCATCTCAAGTGCAAACACCATACAAAGTGAGCTACCAAGCAAACTGACCAAAAAAAGTTGTCCAAATGGAGATACGTAGATAGGGTAAGGCAAAAATATTAATATACAATTCAAATATAATCATAGATCATTAAGTTGTTATGCGTTATTTATTTGGTGTTGCACAAAGTGCTGAATAAAAATATTTTTTTATTTGACAATAATATATCCATGTAAATATACTTAGTGTGAAAAGGAACCAAAGTTGATGAGGTCCATACTGCCTGTCGCATTCATTTTACCTAATTGCCATCAAACATGTTTAAATGTCTTTGCACATTTCAAAATGGAGGTATGTTTTTCCAATGAGCCTGTGTTGTCTAATTGTTTATGGCAATTGAGCGGTGGCAGATCTACCGGGTGGCACTGGGTGTCAATTGCTACCTTGTAAAAAAGCTCTGTTACCCAAAGGTATTATAAAGTTTTCTTGACCAAATAACATAGGGGCACATCATTATAAGAACATACAAATAGCTGTAATTAATAAAATTAAACTTGTCTATTAAAGCGTAGTCTGAACAAATGACTCCTGTGAACTGCTTTGCATAGTTAATCAATGCTGCCAGATATAGTCATTATTTATAAACATTGAGTTGTAGGACTTTTTAATACTAATACTGACAGTGTTTGTTCAGTAATTTGGTAATTTGCACCTTAATAAAGTATGAAGAAAGTTTAGATTAAGCATTTTCTATATCTATATTTCTATATTCTGTAAAATACAATATCTGAACTTATTTGGTACATTTTCAGGGAATAGCTTTGGTTTATCTTATGTTGTAACATTTGGTAAAACTGTACCAACATCAATAAAGAAGCATGCAGATAGAATATTTATTGCAGTGAGAAGATTATTTATTGCATATATACCATAAGATAAATGCAGTCTGTCATTCATTCTTCACATATCAAATCATAATGAAAAGTGTTATGCTAAAATAATAACATATGCTGAATGAAACAAAACTACATATTATATGTAGCCATTATTATCATTCATTTTCTTTTCCTTTTTTAATTTGGGGTTGCCACAGCAGAAATTTTTGAAAAACCTTCACAAGAGTGTAACTTTAGGGCACCTATTTTACCCCTTTTTTGAGATTTAGGATAAGTATTTTGTGTCATCAAAATTTGTCTGTAAAGTTTCAGCTCAAAATACCCATCAAATTATTTATTATACCTTTGTGTAGATTGGAAATTTGAGCTGTTTTGACTTTGTTGCTGTTTTTGTTGCCTGAGCTTTTAATGGAAATGTAATGCTAGTTAAAATGTTTTAAACTTGTAAATCTAATTCTTGAGGTGCTACTGATCACAGAGAGCTGAAGAGATCAAGGTTGCTTTGTGCATGTCCTGTTTTTTGGACATGATTATATGTGTTACTATGGAGACATATTAATATAGCATGCAGCTGTCAATCAATTCGGTGGATGGGGAAGCCACACCTCCTACGTTACGATGTGGTGGGCCTCAAAATTGGAGGGATTTGGATCCTTTTTTTAACGTCTGAAAATTTTTAAAACAGAGATTTATTGTCTTTATATCACTCCAGCAAAACTGTGGACACACTATACCTACACACAGTTCCGTCAAAATAGCTTGCAATAGATGAAATTTCATCATAGGTGCCCTATAAGTGTCTTGAGGCACTGAGAGATTCTGGGAAAATGATCCCAGTTAATGTTGTAGTTAGAAAATTTTTGTTCCAAACCACAGGCATTTAAAAAGATTCTACATGTGAACTCAACACTTTAATGTTTATCCAAAGCAACAAATGAGAACAACAGAAGCACTCAAACAAAGACATTTAAATGCTGTGACAAGACAAGTCATGGTTAGTGTTAAGAAGTACACATAGCAAGGGTTTGCTTGTACAGTAGTCTGCCTTGAAGAGGAACTGGATGACATCTGATGGGAAGATTATAAAGTTTTAAAACTGAAAGCTACCAATTCTTTCTTTCTCTCTAACATAAAATACGGGAATCTGAGCTTAGTTAACTCACTCACAACTATGTCACAACTATGCTATTATACTGGTCACAAGGCAGATATCCAATGTGGCCTTCAGACACAGACACAAGGCTCTCATAATCTCATTAATCTTGAAAGTAAAAACTGTCAAAACCATACACTGCCCCTATGCTTGACATAAAAAAGGCATATTTGTGGCCTTGATTTTGGTTTAGCGGAAAAACATATCACACAGCCTCTCCCTACAGCAGGTTTTAGGATTTTAACACTATTGGAGGGATTTTTTTTGTTGTACTAATGGATGCAAAGCAACCCACAAGTCAAGCTGATAACATGACCCTTTATAGGGAGTTTTGCTGTACAATCATAATGATATATATATATATATATATATATATATATATATATATATATATATATATATATATATATATATATATATATATATATATATATATATATACAGTTGTAGTCAGAATCATTAGACCCCCCTGAATTATTAGACCGCTTGTTTAATTTTTGCCCAATTTCTGTTTAACAGAGAGAAGATTTTTTCAACACATTTCTAAACATAATAGTGTTAATAACTCATTTCTAATCACAGATTTATTATATCTTTGCCATGACAGTAAATATTATTTGACTAGATATTTTTCAAGACACTTCTATACAGCTTAAAGACTTTGACTTTTATAGGCTCAATTAGGTTAACCCTCTACTGCACGCATTATGATAAACCTGCAAAAAAAATATATTTGACTGTTTTTATTTTTTATTAAAATGGCTTGAAGTGCTTTAAAAAATGTAAAAAAATGTAAAGAAAATGTGAAAAAAAAAATTAAGGTACTTTATGAAATGTTGCCATATGGCAACAACATCCAACAGTGGATCTACCTGAAAAATTTCAAATTTAAAACTTTGCTTATAATTAATATTGTTTTTTGTTTGAAATAATTTAATTGGTGTTGCAGCATTATGAGCTTTAACACAGAACCTATAAATGACCCCTAATACATACTTTACCACAACTCATAATCCAACAGCTTTCATTTATTACATTATTTTTGCTGAATATTATTGAAAACAATCAAAATATTGTATTATCATATATACAATATATGTATGTATATACAGTTGAAATCAAAATTATTAGCCCCGCTTTGAATTTTTTCTTCTTTTTAAAATATTTCCCAAATGATGTTTAGCCGAGCAAGGAAATTATGTGTTATAAAATGACACAGGAAAAAAAAAGTATTGAACACATGAAAAAAGGTAGGAGTAATAAAGGCACTGAAAGCCCAGACAGTAGCTGAAATCTCTCAGAAGTTATTCAGCAACCCTCTGCCCTTCGTCATTGTAACATCTACATTATCAGGATGAAGAAGATGAAACCAGGATGAAAATTATAGCAAGGCAATGATCAAAAACACAGCCAACAAAGCTCTCAAATGGTTTCAGTAAAAAAAAAAAAAGAAATCAAGCTGTAAAATGGCCCAGCCAATCACCTAACTTGAATCCAATAGAAAATACAAAATAAAGATCAGATTCAGATCAGACCCACAGAACCATCAAGAATTTTACACTGTGTTGAAGTCTGTGAAAAATAATCACACCTGAGCAAGGCATGTAACTTCATTCTCTATATGAAAGATGTCTTTAAGATGTATAAACAGTACCGTGCAAAAGTCTTAGGCCACTGTTGGGAGGCTAAGCCTTTTGCACAAATCTATCTATCTATCTAGAAAAGTTATGAAGCAAATGCAGAGTCATTACTTTTGGGTGAACTATATATCTTCATACAAATTGAAAATACGGGAACTATGTCACAATGTTCAGAACAAAGTTACTTTTGGAATCAAAAGACTAAAATCAAAAGGCTGTGTTTAATGTGACCTCTTAAGCACCAAGCAACAGCTTGAACTTTTTGTTGAGTCTTTTTCTGAAATTATGTGCTTTTCATTATTAAGCATCTTTCAGCATTTCTGAGAGTTCTTCCTTAACGCTGACTTATACTTTAATGTTGAGTGATCAGCATTACCCATAGCACCTGCTTCTGAAACGACAGCTGGCAGTAGGTTTTAATGTTCCTCTGTGTTGTAATTGTTCACGGGTGTTTTTTTTTGTTTTGTTTTTTTTTTTTCTGAATGCTACCTTAATGTACAAGTGGCTAAAACTCACTCATTGAGTTGCAGGAACTGGCAGATGTGTAACCACATTAATAATAAGTTAAATAAACCCTGACACTGACCAATGTGAGGAGAGTTTACTCACACGTGACTTGTTTTAGCTCTTTTGGTCCGTTTAGAAACTTTGCTGTGTGAAAGCGAACCGCTCCAAGAGCAAAGAGCAACAATGTAACATCCGTAATCTCTGTTTCAGAACAACTGAATCGATTCACAAGTGTGAAAGCACCCTTAGACTCGAGACTCGACACTTGTAAACACTCGCTCCAACGGGTTCACGCGGGCCGCGGCAATGGTCCCGCTCACACTGGTCACAGCTTCCAAGCCGACCCATCATAGAGCTTTCGCTACGCATTGTTGCGATGTGTAGTTATATTTTTTGTAAGGTGTTTTTCTCTCCACGTGAATCTCATACTACCTAATATTGCCAATACATGCTGTATATAATATTTAGGTCTGGACTCTGTGGAGGCCATTTCAAGACTGTCTTATTTCATCAGCTGTTTTTCTCTCCAAATATGATTTCATTACATTAGTAGAGTGTTTAGGATCATTACCATGCTGAAAAATTAACCTTTTACCAATTAGGTGCTTTTTAGTTGTAGAATTACTTGATGTTTTAAAACCTGTCTGCACTTTTCAGCATTCACAATCCCATCCATTCGGTAAATATTAACAACAGCTCTGGCTGAAATGCAGACCAAACCAAGAGAGAAACTCCAGTATGGTTCATTGATTTTTCCATCCTTAACTCATATTTTCACATGTCTTAAACAATAAAACCCAACTAGAACCTGTATTTTATGATTGTATTTTAATAAGGATAATGACAAGTAATATATAATGTGATTTTACCCTCACTAATACAACAAATGTAACTGGGGGATTAAGACTTTTGCACAGTACTATATATATATATATATATATATATATATATATATATATATATATATATATATATATATATATATATATATATATATATAGCAAGATTAAATTAAGCACTTTGGTTGCTTTTTATCATTTTGTCTGAAAACCAAACATACAATGCAATTAGAAGAATGCATAAAGTGTGTACTGGTTTGCTCTGTACTTCACCGCGAACAGTGCATGCGGTGGTAGAAGCATGTAGCTGCGATCGCTTTTCTCTTTTTATTTGGTTTCGAACACACTATCATTTAGATTTAGGGAAGGGGTTCTGTGGGTCAGTCTTTATCAAACTGGTATACCAGGAGTGCCTAATCCTGTTCCTGGAGATCTACCTTTCTGAAGAGTTCAGCTCCAACTCTAATCAAACTCAACTAAACCAACTAAGTAGGATGTGAAGGAGCACTAGGTAATTAACGACGATTGTTTGATCAAGGTAGCAGATGAACTTTGAAGGAAGGCACCGTTAATCTCAAGGAACAGGATTGGGCACCCTTGTGGTACATTATACATGACAAAATTTTAGCTTACCCAATATACCTGTACCTCATGTCTTTGGACTTGTGCGGGAAACCATAGCACCCGGATGAAACCCATGCAAACGTGGGGAGAACATGCAAACTCTACACAGAAATGCCAACTGACCCAGCCGAAGCTCGAACCAGTGATCTTCTTGTTCTGAGACAACAGCACTACCCACTGTGCCACCGCATCACCCTTGCACAGCATTTAATAATCATAATTCAAATTCTAATTGTATTTTTGCATAAGAAAAACATTTAAAGTGTCAATCTAATATGTTGTGTTTGCACTGTAACTTTGTAAGTAATAGTGTAAATGCACTTTGCAAAATTTAAGGGACATAAGTTTTGGTTTGATACCAGTTTTTTGCTAAATATTTATTTTGTTTATGACAGGGTTTTAGGTTTTGTTTATTGTTTTGTCTTTGTCTGGCTCTAAGGATTAAGATTTTTTTTTTGTTTGGCATCTCTCAAGTATCAAGACATGAGTTGTCTCTTTCAGTTATGGCTAACCCTATATAGGATTAACAGTACATCGCAAAGTTTGCCTGGTCAACCTTAAGAACATACTGTATGTTAAGTAGGCAAATTCAGAAGCTGCATATTTAACTATAAAGGTGTCATTTATTATTCTATTGTTTTAAGTAGCCTACATTAACTCATTTATGTTTTTAAATGAATAAACTCACAAAAAATAATAAAAAATGCTAACAGAATGACAGTATTCACCAGTGGACTGAAAACACCAATGTTTTCTGAAAATGCACAGCTGTGATTGCTTGAGAGCTTCTTGGGCACATCATATGTTTTCCAAGTTGTATAATTGCACAGTGTAAAAAACATCAGAATATTTATTTGACACCATTTTCCCTTTGTTGTAGTATATGTGAACAACCATGGAAAAAAGCATGCATGCTGCAAAAATACTTTGGCAACAACACCCACTGTATTTTATTTTATTTTCCACTTCTTGAGTTGTCTATATTCACCCTATTTAAAGTTTTTTTTTTTTAAATCTATTTTTTTATGTGTAATCTAGTGCGTATTGTAAATAATGTATCTGTGAACTTCATTATTTTGTAAAAAAAAAAAATATTTGGCCTAAGAATCCATTAATACATTAACCTATACATTAATAAATACATTAACCTTCTCTCCGCCTTGAAATTACTTTCTTAATTTCTGGTCAGATGGGATGCCTTTCGGGAGGAGCTATCAGGGCATGTGTCGTTTTTACTCATCTTCCAACAATCCAATCAGTTGGTAAAAGACGAAATCATGCACCTCCACACACATTTCCTTTTAATTTCAGGACCGTTTCAATATTTAAACTTCCGTTGTATGCTGACTTCAAATACATAATTCATTGACTATTTACAGTTTTAAAAAATTATGCACGCATGCTCATCAAATAATTAACATTTCGCAAAGACAATAATTTGTCAATTGCAATAGACTTTGCAATACAGTAGCTATATGTTCAGTATGTTCGACATTTCCTCAACTACTAAAACAACAAGACAACCTTTTCCCCCAAATAGGAAACATTTTACAAAGGCCATGAACCAGGCTTTACACTGACGTTTGCTTTGCAGAACGTGAGGTGGAGCCTTCAAACCATAAAACCGGCTGCACTCAGAATTTTTTTTTTTTTTTTTTTGATACTGGAAGCCTTTCGTCTTTTATCGGGTAGGACAAAAACTGACATATTCGACCTGTATACGGAGAAGCACATCAACAAATTTGGAAAACTTAAGTGAAAGGCACCGATTAAGATGATCGGGTTGTTATTAAACGTTATTTTAAAAATTTCAGAGCGACCATGATCCCTATTTTACGACATGAATCATAGACTGTCTTTCGAACACTTAGGCTTTGTGTTTTTCACCTCATGTCGACTCTCGTCTGCTGAAAATACGCAGTCCAGGCCTATAGTCTCATAATTTCCATACAGTGAGATCACAAAACTCACAACACTAAATCAAAAGCTAGACACAACAGGTCTTTAATAAAATCGTCCACATGCCGTCCATGTATGCAAGAAAATTGATAGAATGTAAAAATCAGACATATGACATCCGTGATTTAAAACGATTTGACACGACATATTTAGTTTTGCAGTTGCACGTTGTTACTGTATTGCAAAAAAAATATCTGGAAATTAGATACTTTTAGGTGTGTTAAATACGTTGATCTGCAGACATTTATTCAATAATGTTTAACGTGCACACAGCCGCATACCCGATTTAACCCGAAAAAAATAGTTGCAGTTACTAAGCTAATCCATTTACATAGATTCGATGTTATTATTATTTTTTTAAGTTTATTTAATAACAAGACAACAATACAGATTTACGCTTCGTGCAGTGTACTAATTTTTATATGTGAATCTCGATCAGTCTTTTGACAAACGTTAGGTCAGGTGTCCTTGAAAGACTCCAGATAATGGGAAAAGCGCGTGAGGTATCCTTCTTCTATGACCACTGCTTCATCTTAATTACTGAACATCGGTTTATATTGTGTGAATTACCGGCTCTGAATTACAGCAGAAAAGTATTAGGATTAATTCAGAGAAGTACACTTTTAACAAAACAATTACAAACACAACATGGTAGCTATTCTGTTAAAAATATACAATAATATTGATTAAATAAGAAAGTAAGTAAATAAATAAGACGCCTGTGCATTTGCTAAATACTTGATCTATTATAACAAAGAATTAAAATCTGAGTTAAATATTATACGCTTTATTTTAAATGTAGGTATGTACACTCAACCAGTAAATCATATCCGAATAGCCTATATGTTACTTGGTTACCTATGATTACTCAGGTAGAAAACATTGGCTGTCCTTTATTTATATGGACTCCTAAATTGGACATTAACGCCACACTCGCCTCTTGGAAATAAATTATATCACTTTAATATTCAGAATTAAAAAATAAAAAATCCATTAAAATTATAATAATAAAATATCTTCACTTATATGAAGAAATGTCATGCACTAAAAAAACAGCACTCATCTATTAATACTTCACAGTAGTACTGTGGTATTTTGTTACAAAACGTTAAAAAGCGAAATAAGTGTCATAACCATACAACATGTCATGCGATTGTCATTTTTTTGCTTCTATTGCTGTGCGCTAGATGTATTTTAAACTGAAGAATAAAAACGTGAATTGAGCATGTCAAGTGTTTATCTGCCACTAAACACATTGTCAAGAAAGATCAAGAAAAATTTGATGTACTCTCACTCTTATTTCTTTCTCGTTTTCTCGAATTTTAAACGGAACCATTCTAAATAGGCTATCTCTGTAATAAACACAGTTTCTTGTAAATTTATTTTCTTTGCAAATCATTATATCATTTAATACTTTTCGCGTGTAGTAACATTTATAACTAAAACGTGCAGTTATACGGATCTGCCTAACTGCAGGAGTTGAGCTCCTACATGTTTACGCAGCATTCTTTTTATTGAAATTTAAGTCGATAAAAGCTCATGAGATCACCTGCATACCTGGATATCCCGTGCAAGACTCCGGGGAAGTGAGTTCGTCGTCTGTATGAGGTTTCACAAATGTGCCAGTGAAGCAAATTTTGATAGCCGTTTCCCTCTGCTTTCCTCATTGTGTATACACAAAATATGACCACAAAGTGTAATTTCCTTGTTTATCCAGAGGAGGGAGACTTTTGGCTCTGTGCTGAAAAATGTTCCCTTTAATAGGTTTTGACCACCACGACTTTAAACTGACTTTTTGAAAGGTTTAATTCTGACGCACAACACTCACCTTGAAACGATATTCAAGGTTACACGATAACAGCTTTTTTACACACCGTGTAATACTTATGTGATGTCCATGTCTATTTTCAATGGCGCTAATTTGTGGCACTCCATGCCCCTCACAAACTATTAGTTGCCTCTTCTCACGCTACACACCAGACTGGACACTTTAGCTTATTCGTTTAAGCCAGCAGTTCGACCACATGTTGAGTGATCTTGAAGGATACTTTTCGTGTGTTGACGTAAAGACGTTTGAGCTTCACACATGTACGGATGGTGACACCACTTCTTGTTCTATTGGGTCGTCTGTAAACTTTTACTAGTGACATTTTGTGAGCTAATAAACTATACCTTCTTTACTTCCACAGGAAACTCTGTGTGCATGATGTGATAGTGTTGACCTTTGGAGTCCAGTCAGTACTGATAAACTCCATTAACGTGCAAGATACCGGGTCTTCTTTGAAGCACATGCTCTGATAAATTAATTAGGTTTACCCAAGTGTCCATAGCTTAACGAATTTATAAAAATCATATTTCTCTATTCCACAGTTTATCGAATCTTCTTTACATTAATGGAACAATATCATTCATTTATTATTTTCCTTTGGTTTAGTCTCTATTTCGCCACAGCAGAATGAACCGCCAACAAAGCATTGTTAGTCCACCAAACTAGATTAAACTAAAAATATATAATTATGAATCAATAAAACTTGTGTCAACCAGCAGCAAATATTTAATAGGTAGTTATATCATTTTAGACATTTAAGAACTATGAAGTAAATAAAGCACTTGATATTTCAGGTGTTATCATGAAAATTTAGTAATTATAGTAAAACCAATAGTGTTTTTGGAGCCAGTAAAGCACTTGAATATGTTGTGGTTATGGCAACCATATAATTATAATAAATAGTGTAGTCTGCTAAGTTTTCTTCTATCATTTTATACTACAATACACTACAGTTTAATGTAGTAAAAACGAAATGTAGAAAAAAAAGGAAAGTATTTATTATGGTTTTTCGCTATAATTAAATGCAGTATGCTGTAGCAGTCATTAAGTTGTAAACATTACAATTTATAAAAATATGTTAAACTTTACAATAGTATGGTTCAAAACATTATAGTAATTAGCGTACTTTAAATCCATAGTATTTTTCTTACATTTGTTATTATCGGTGCTTTTGTCGCATGCATGGTTAAATCAAGTTTTCCCTTGACTAAGCTTATTAGGCTTCTTTGCACATTTGCTCAACATGTTTTCTGTCAGAAAATGATATAGGCATTCAGGGTATATGTGCATGACAAAATAAATGTTTAATGTTTATTGCAAAAATATAAACCTACATGCTACTCCTCAACGTAGTGGCTTAAACAAGTTTCTTTTATCTGAGACCACTAATCTGGATTTTTTTTTATTGCATATATTGCTCCCTATCAGTTCTAGTTTTTAGCAAGTTTTTAACCAATATTTGCTCTTTCAGTCTCATCTGAATTGAATTGGCATATTAAAAGTTGCTTTATGCATACTGGATGGATCATACACACACACACACACAACCTATCCGAAGACTCCTGAACCAATGAGATCAACCCATTGCTCTCCGCATAACCAGTTAGACTGACGTGGATGACGCGTCAAATTAACTCCAGCAAACATCACCCTGCGGGATCAGACAAATCCCTCTTTAACGGGAGAGGATCACTCTTGTCCCATTCTACCATAGAGAAGTTTGGCATGTAGAAGTTTTGCTACCGGGCAGAAAAAAAAGTTGCAAAAGTCTTCGGAACATCTCTACACAGTTATACTGCGGACTGCATTGTTCAGCCATTGAAGGGACACTTTAACATAGACGCATCGCAAAAGCAAATGGGTAAGATCTCGATAACATCTGCATGCTTCCTTTGCAGAATGCTGCTTTATTGATGTCAAAATTAACATAAACTAGAACCTCAGATTTAACTGTAAATTATTGCTTTAGTTATGAGCATGCAGATTATAAAAATAAAGTTTCCATTGGATAGCATCCGCTATATTAATCCAGGAACATATCGAAGACAAATTCGAGTGTTAAAACACCTTAAAAGAACAGTTAATGAGAAAGAAGCTCGACATGTTTGTGTGAACATCTTTGATTTAGGTCATGTGTGTTATATGTGCCATGCTGTTTTACGACATTTATTTTCCATTGCCTAAGTTGAATGCTTTCGTGTCTTGCAGAGCAAACATACGGGGAGGTGAACCAGCTGGGGGGAGTTTTTGTCAATGGACGCCCTTTGCCCAACGCAATAAGATTACGAATAGTGGAGTTAGCCCAGCTTGGCATCCGACCATGTGACATAAGCAGACAGCTTCGGGTCTCTCATGGTTGTGTGAGTAAAATCCTTGCGAGATACAACGAAACAGGGTCCATTTTGCCCGGTGCCATCGGTGGCAGCAAACCACGAGTTACGACGCCAAATGTAGTGAAAAACATACGGGACTACAAACAAAGTGACCCGGGAATTTTTGCATGGGAGATCCGGGACCGTCTCCTCGCGGACGGAGTATGTGATAAGTACAACGTGCCTTCGGTCAGCTCTATCAGCCGGATATTAAGGAACAAGATTGGAAACCTCTCCCAACCTAACCCATATGAAAATGGCAAGCAAGCACCACCGCAGTCCAGCCTTTCCTATAACCACATATACCCGTATTCATACCCCAATGCAATGTCTCCTTCCGGGACAAAAATGAGCAGTCCTCCTGGTGTCCCTGTAACGGGTGGGCATGTAAGCATTTCCCGTGGTTGGCCTTCAGCCCATACGGTCAGCAATATATTGGGCATTCGGGCTTTCATGGATCCTACAGGTGAGACTCAAAGTGTTTTAGACAACAAACTACAGAGTGATTTGCACAAAACAAAATGACGAGACCTAAACAGTTACCACAATAGGCTATGCAGGCCTAAATATCTTTAGAAAATGTTTAAATAGTACTGAATTTAATAAAACACAGACAATAACTCTTGCCCAATATACTAAATAGGCCTTCAGCTTTACGGTATAGCAGAAAGTAAAAAGAAAATCGCGGCTTTAACATTAGGCTAAATACATTTGATCAATTTAAATAGTTTAGCAAAATGTAGGTATTTTAGTGGACTGAATAACTGTTTTAGATAGATTAAGCAGATTATATTGTTTTGGATTTCTGTAACCAACCACTGTTTATACGAATACACATGCAAAATATAGCCTATATTTAATGTGAATCCTATATTTAACTTTGTCGGGATTAACGAATAAATGTTTATCACACGTTAAGCCCTTCATGTAGTTTAATACTTTTTGTTGTTTTGTTAAATACATTGTCAAAATGCTATATTCGAATATATAAAATTTTCTTTTACTTTGTAAATTATCACTGTAAACTGATATGTTTATTTGGACTTTTGGATTTGGATAATGGACTTAAAGCAAACATGTATGCATATTCAGTTTATACATATTAATAGGCTACTTATTTCGTTTAATACTATTTACCGTGTTTAAAAAGCGCTTTACACTTGTGTTTTGAAGACTATTATAAAGTTTACAAAATTAAATGAAATGGAAGAATATTAAATTGGGCATTAGTTATTTCCAAAAGTAATCCTTATTCAGCTTGAGGTAATTCTCAATTGGTTTCTCTCATTCATTATTTTTCTAGCTATTGCTAGCGCTGAAGGATACGCACCGAAAATGGAGGATTGGGGTGTCAATAGAGCGACATTTCAAAGTCATGGAGTCAATGGAATAGACAAATCATCCATTGATGCAGACATAAAATACCCTCAGGTACTTTATCAATTATAAACTTGTATTGTATTCTTTCAGATAGATATCTTAAAAACCACAATATTTTATGTAGGCCTATCTGTGTAATTACACACGTAAGCACGATGTAAATTCATATCGTTCCAAAAATATGATCGTTTTATAGTCTAAAGTTTATTTATTAGGTTATTAATAGTTCTGTTGAATGTGTGTTAAAAATATAGCCAAGCACGGATAATGTGTTATCTTGTTATGTATAATTTGCATATTGTATTTTCCTGCTTCTCCTCTCTTTGTCTGCTCTTTGGTATTGATGGGCTTTTTTCTGATTTTCCTTTAGCCTTCGTCGACCCTGTCTAGCTATGTCCCGGCGTGCGCGTACTCTCCCTCCAACCAATACGGCGTGTACAGTGGTCCAGCAGGCGGTTATGTGAGTCCAGGTCACCATTGGCAGGCCCAGGGCACTAGTCTTACCCACCCTGGCGGTGGCGTAGCGATGCACCCGAGTGACATCCATTCTTCTATGGCGTTCAAACATGCAGTACGAGATGGTATGCACAGTTATACTTTGCTATCAGTCCGATAATTACTGTCAGCCAATGTGGATGAAATTTGCGTTTGCTCTCAAATAAAACACCATTATTGTTCTTCTACAAATCATTAGGAATGCACATAAATTTGGTATGAGAATGAGGTCATACATGCAGGGTAAAGCATGATCTCAACAGTGGCCTATGCTACCTGCATCAACATTTTATTACTTCTACATGAACGCATTACTAATAATGATTAATGCCGTTTTCACATTTTAAACATTTCACATTAGCTTAACAGAAGA
Organism: Danio rerio; assembly: GCF_052040795.2. Classification (NCBI taxonomy): domain Eukaryota; kingdom Metazoa; phylum Chordata; class Actinopteri; order Cypriniformes; family Danionidae; genus Danio; species Danio rerio. The sequence goes on from NC_141037.1 coordinate 45,403,290, forward strand.
GTTTATCTCCCCAAATTAATAAATTAAAATTAAAGTCTTATCTCAGCTGAGGCCTACATGCTTATCTGAATCAACATTTTAATCAATCTACATGAGTGCATTACTGGGCTTAATAATGACTAATGCCGTTTGCACATTTTAAACATGGCACATTAGCTTAACAGAATCTTCATAAATTAATAGTTAAAAATAAATGATATAGGCTACATTATTGAATAAAGATAATTTTCGGGAGATATAAAAAGACTTAATACGTTCCGAAAGTCCTTTTTAGAATATATTTTGTTCATTTTTAGGAAATGCATTTGATATATTATGAAATTTGATTTAAGTACTATTTAGAGCATACCCAAATTCTATAGGTTTACATTACGTGGAACTTTTTTAACAGAAAGAACAGTGCGTTAATGAACATGCGGAGAGTTACGACGTGTTTTCTCTTTAAATATGCTCTTCTGCTTGTCCTCCACAGGAGACAGAAAACCACCGAGTCCCCTTAGCAAGCAGCAGCACGAAGCCTTGTCTGGTATACACGGACTCAGCCTTTCTACCTCATCCTCGTAACAGCACTGACACGTCCGTTATAGACATTATCCCATTTCAACAAAGCAAACCGTAAGTTAAAGCAATTCACATCATTGGACTGTGTTAGAGCCCGTGTTCAACGCTCTCTGGGAATTCTGGGTTAAATTGAATGAATGTATATGACTTACTGTAACTATAACTGTCTCCAGGCTGCGTTGTTTGGTGGTTGGCTATTTAAACATTGTGTCATGCTGGTTTTGTCTATGTTATTTATGACAGTGACTGCATGCAAAGTGAGATTCGTCACTTTAAAGCTAAATTACGCATTTTAAAGAAAATGAAAAGGCATTTCATGGACTTGTAGATTAAATAAACCTTATGTGAACAAAGTAATAAATTGTTAATGTAAATACGGATAAAGCTTTAGTTATATATTTTTATAAATCCATGTGTAAATATGCTAAATAAAGGTATTGTATAAAAAGAGCTGGATTCACTATCTTTGTCTTTCATTAGAACATGATTAAAAGTTTTCACATTTTGCCACGGTGTATTGAACTTTCTCTATAAACTATTGTTATCTTTATGCTAATTTTCCCTTCATTTTTAAGTGTGCTTTTTAAAACTATCAGAAAAGGGGCTTTAACATTTATATTTCTCAAAAAGAGAATGTTTCATGGGGTGCGCACTGTGATAAGGCTGTTCAGCTTTTTTCTCATGTGCGCTACTGGGCGTAATGGTGCTTGTCCGCATTTGGCGCCTCCAGTGATGCTATCTGTGTTGATGCTGGATTCGTGCCACTAGTGGAAATAAAATCAATCAATTAATACATAAAAAGTATCAAATAAGAAAAACGAGGTTATATTGAAAAAAGAAAAAAAACTTTTTACATTTTGTTTAAAACGTTGTTAATGATATATGGCTGTTTATGGGTCGCTTTAAATGATAATATTGGCTAACAATAATAAACTGCATATAAATAATACGCCAAACCAGAAACGATATTTACCTTATATTTAATTGAGGAGTAAATTTTTCGAAATACACCTAAAAATGGAGTGTTTATGAAGGCCCGTAATGCAACCTTTCAACTCTTCCTCTTCGTCTGTGACAACAGAGTGCATTTCTGTGCTATGTATAAAAATATAATTAATGTAATAAAATTAATTTGATAGATTAGAAATTTAATATTGAGTACACATTGCAAGCAGATGTTTTAGCAAACAACCCGATCCCGGAAAGGGTGCCCTATTGTTTTAATTAATAGGCTATGTTAAAACAAAGTAATCCTTTCTAGTATATATTATATTTCGATAAAGTATATTTTCGATAAATACATTAACAGTATAGTCAAAGTCAAATGCAACAAGCTTTATTTTGCACGTGTTAGCTGTAACAACTTTCAAGTTTGATTAATTTGATAGCCAACTTGTTATCCAACAAATAAATGAACACAATTTAATACTTGCACGAATACGCTTACTAATTGCAAATTTATTTGTCTTATATATGTTTATATGTGTTCTTTTTAATCATTTTCAAGCAGAAGCTCTGCAATTTCTTTGTATTTTGTGTACAATGAAAATAAAGCCTTTAATTAAATTCAAATCAATGTAATATTTAACAACAAATGGCCAAATACTTATTACAGTAAGTCGGATCGAATATTTGATCACGATCATACATCGAGTGATTTAAAGGTTTTACAAATGCAAATACAATTAATAATAATAATAATAATAATAATAATAATAATAATAATAATAAGAAGAAGAAGAAGAACTAAGATATAAGATGAGATAAGACAAGTTCTGTTTGGTTTATTTCTGAAAACTCCGTATCTTAAATTTTATTTTCGTTCAGTAAATAATGTGCCCATAGAGACGGAGACCAATGCTTAGACCGTATTGGTAGACTGTCTATCAATGCTTGTACTGTTTCCTGGCTAATTAAAGATTTCGGTGACTCTTAGTAAAAAAAAAAAAAAAACTAAATCATTGTATATTAGCCAAAGATTAGTTTAGCATATTAATTTGATAATGCTTCGTTTTCTCAACAGAAAAAGGCTTTTAAATATATTTATTTTATCTATTTATCTGCGTTGGTTAATACATTATTATAACATAATTGCTGTTTGATTAATCTACTTTGAAACTTTCTAAAATTATATTATTTTTATGATTAAGTAAACTGTTTGATAGCAACAGCATATGGGTCTAAATTAATTTGTTATTTTATCAGTAACCTTTAGACTTTTCCACCCCCGTTTATATAAGCATAAAAAATGATGAAAAAAAGAAAATATGAAACCTGAACAAACACACAGTGATAATAAAATATAACCTGCAAATCCAGAAACTCAGTAGAAACCCCAGTTGTTTTATTTACCTAGACTTTAGGTGGGGAAACCATTTGAAAAAATCTAAAGCAATAAAACAAAAACTAGACAAACATCACATATAGCTCACACGCTAGTAGTACCAGATATATAGTGTTGTAATAACTTTACTTAATCGTTTGATCTCTCCCTTTAATGATGCAATGCAAAATTTCAAGTTTTTCAAATTTAAGTTTTACTTAAATTATTTGCTTATTTTAATGCGTCTTTGCGTACAGCTTTCCAGTTTAAAACTTAAATTAACGTCTTACAATGTCTTGTTTATAATGTCTTGCTAATCATAAAAATGGCCGCATCAACAGTCTCAGTTATCAGGTATAACAGCGGGGTTGTGATGCTACTGTTAAAAAATATGACAAATAATGTTTGAACTGGTAAATCCACTAACGCTAAACCTTTTCTGCTGACTCAGCGTGGCCATACTGAAAAACACTATATTAAGGCAGATGGTAAAAGAGAAACCACCATGATGAATCCAAGTGCCAAGTAGCTTTTCCCCAAGCTGAGGTAAATAGCAGGTGCGCAACACCATCACAATTATGCTACATTTAATTTAGAGACAACATAAAACCATATTGCATAAATACAAAAATAACATTTTTAAATTAAAAACAGCTACACTAGTTAAAACAGTTTTTCACAGAAAAATGGTTCATTGCAAAGTGTTGCAAACCATTTATATAAGTAAATTTATATAATAACCAACTTTTACTTTAGCTTTTTACAACACTTTATTAAAAAAAATACACACACAATCAACACTCTATTATTAAAAATTACAATTTAAAAAAAGTAACATATAAGATCAGTGAAAAATTATGTATTGTCACAGTTTATTTCTGTGAAAAGTTCTGTAAAATAGTTGTAATATTGATACTGCAAGATAATGTTATGTAAAGGTTATGAAAACACTTTAGGATGAAGATAATTTAACTATAACTAACAGAGCATATTTAAAATCACATGTGCATTTAAATGTGTATAGATCATGAAATAAGGGATGTATAATGAGTTCAAATGATTTTCTAGAGTGGATTAAAATCTTAGTAACTAGGATGGTTACTAGATTTTTGTGTTTACATTTGAAAGACTTATTATTAAAGTGCTAACTCATCTGACAAAATGTCTATTAGATGTCTATTTTCAAATGTTAAATATAGCATAGAATGTGTCTTAAAGATGGTTAAAGCATAGAATGTCCATACGGCAGACATTACGGCTAACATTTCAACAGTGCTATATAATTTTCTTAAATTTAAACATTTATAGTCACTCATATCAAGTTATTAGCTGTTCAAATCTTCCAATCTTGTGTCCTCTATTAAATTTCAACTTCAGTCGACAAATTCAGTATTTCAGTTCTGCCCTGTGAAACCATAAATTGAAAAGTGTGTAACTTTTTTTTCTCTTTTTTTGTTTTTTGAGTAACAAGCTAAAATGTATCACAGCAGTGAAACAAATCTCATCTGTTTAGCTACAGAACAGAGAGAGGTATTGCTTTACTGAGTCAGTCCTCTCACAACATTATATTTATTCTCATAAAATTGCCATAAGGTAAAAAGCAAAAAGCACATGACAAAAAAAATTACTAATAGACTGTTTAAACAGTGCTCTTTTAATTTGTATAATTTTCTTATGTACACTCACTGACAACATTGTTGTTGCCTATACAAGTTTTAGGAAAAACAGTGAAATAACTTCTAGTTGACCATTTAGTATCAGAAGTGGTTTATATGAAAGGCAAAGGCCTCTAAATTACGCTTATTTTACCAAAATAAAATGTTATGATGCCTTTGTTTTCAATTATTTTATTAGGAGAGTAAGGTCTGACAGGTGCTATCCTGCTGAAGAATTTGCCCTCTCCTGTGATTTGTAATGTAAAGGGCAGCACAGAAGTCTTGATACCTCGAGCTGTTGATGTTGCCATCCACTCTGCAAATCTTTCGCACATCCCCATACTGAATGTAACCCCAAACCATAATTTTCCCTTCACCAAACTTGTCTGATTTCAATAATGGGTCCACGCAGGTTCCAATAGCTCTCCTGCAGTATTTGTGATGATTGTGATGCAGTCTAATAGATGATTCATTGGAAAAAAATCTTTCCATTTACCAAATGATCAACTAGAAATCAAGTTAGTATTTGTTGCTTTACAACTGGGATTGATGAGAAGTCTTTTGTGAAGTAGTGTACACTACTAAAATACTTACATTACTAATTTTAGGCTAGCAGGCAAAAATTCCACAATTTGGTTCCCTTAAGAAAGAAGACAGATTGACCAAACAAGGTCTTATACTTTGAAACAAGACAGCCACCATTAGAAGTTGCCCGTGTTTCTCTGTGGGAGGTCTGATGCCCACTAATTATATCAAAATACAGCAGTGTTATTTAACAGAATTATTATTCAAGCATTTAAAAACTATTTAAGATAACTAAAATTAATGAAACTATCAAAGCTAAAAAGGTTATGCTTGCAAAAACCTCACAATGATGCATCACATAGGCTTTAAATCCATAACTTTAATTGATTGTTTATCAATAAGCTTCAATGTGGTTAAAGAGGCTTGAGACCATGATGTAATGCAATATGACAAGAATAAAAAAAATTGTGCGCATGCAAAATTTTTTGGATATGGATAATCTTCTATAAAAATGAAAATAATTTAGACTTGCTTGACCTTCTTACAACTATTTTTAACATTCAAAATTTAAAATTCAGGTCTAGAGTTATGCCAACCTATTTTTCAATAACTTTATTTTTAAACAGCACCTCAAATTCATCCCTTGCAGGCTATTTCATACGCTGATAAAATGATTCTGAGTGTTTGTAAATATTATGAGGTTTAATTAGTGAAATCTACAAAAAAATGTAAGTTTGTAGCTTTACATAAACAAATGTAGTTTAGAATTCATCAGGGTTTGTTCAAAACACAAAACATTGGGCATTTTTTTTTTTATCAGTTTTTCTGAGTAATCTCAGACAAACATTTTTTGTACTCGTAGACAACATAACATAACCTTGTTAAATTAACTAAGTAACTATTCCCCTTTGTCTTTGACTGGGAAACCCCAATTGAAAGAAGAACATGCGGACGAAATAAGGTAAGAATTAAGTAATTAAAGTTAGTTATAGGTTCATTAACATTTGTTTTACAACAGTTTTGACATTGAAACAAAGACAGCTGTAAACTGTAAAAGAAATGTGCTTTATATGGATTTACTAACATAAAAAGTAAGCTGGTATGTGGCAGTTAGTTGCTGCATGTGCTAATAAGTTGAAACTAACATTTGCAAATCTGACTATAAAATAATGCATGTAGTGAAAAATAATGTTAGATTGTATTTTTAGAGCAGGATTAGTAGTTAGATTCTTTCAGTTTAATTTCTTCACACAAGAATCTAGCTTCAATATTTGACCAGACTGTTTATATGTTGTAGTGACATTAACTTCTTAATTCATGTCAGGAGTCCAAAATACTTAGGAATTATTTTATCTTAAATGGAATATAAACAAGTAGGCCTGCATAATATTTGTATGCAACTATGCTTTGATTTATTTCTGCTCACGTAGCTGCACTGATGGCCTCTGTTAAAACAAAATGTACATGTTTGGGGAAACACTGATTTATTCTCACGTTTATAAAATATTCTATCAAGATGGCGGTTTTATATTCTTTAACTTAAATTACATGTAAAGGGCCTTTCAGAAAAGCTCTTATTGGTCTTAAGCCCTCTTTTCAAACATTATTTAAAGTCAAGATAATGCTAAAAATCATGTTAATTATTATGCAAGCCAGACTAGCAAATTAATAAAAGTGCCTCAGATACCCAGTGCTAGTTTCAGCATCTTTGTTCTCTCCATTGAAAATGCTGAAAAAATGTTTATTTTTATTTCACAACATTTTTAAATAATGATTTCAATTAAATTTTACTAGTTAAACTATTTGATATGGATTTGGATTATTGCATTGGTCAGTTAATAATCATTAAACACTCTCCCCAACAGATGATTCACTTGACAAGTGCACTGGATAACGGTATGTAATGTTCAAGAAATTGGTTGATTGTGGTAACTGTTTACAAGCTGATTGCTGTGCATCAAATTCAGATTTGGACAGGTGGAAGATAAGTTAATGGTGACAATTTTAATATGTCATGTTATATATTTGTAGGACAACAGCATTGACTCCAGAAGACAAACTGTTATCAGAGGCTTAATACTCTTCCTTGGTAAAAAAAAAACAGAGTTTATCGAAGACTACCAGGTAATATATATATATTGTGTGAAAACTTTTAACAAATTAAGTGTTAAATTGTACAAAATGCATGTTATTTTTTATTTAGTACTGTTTTGAGTAACATTTTATTTACAAGATGTTTACATATAGTTTAAAATACAAAAAACTAGCTCAAAATATTAAATTAGCCCCCTGCAAAAGTTTACATACATTGGGATTTTAATATGGTTTGTGGTTTTCTGATGATCTACGAGTGTACATGCATACAAACGTTATGTTTGTACTGAAAAATTGAACTCCTCTTAAAAGTTAAATCCTCTATGTCCTGCACATTCTTCAGTTTTTCAGCATCTTCTGCAGATTTGAACCCTTTCCAGCAGTCTGTTTTCACTCTGGGGATGATTGAGGGACTCAAACAAAGCTATTAAAAAGGTTAAACAGTCACTGATGCTCCAGAAGTAAATGCAAGGCAGTAAGAGCCTAAAAACTTTTATAATCTAAATATTAAGGTAAATTGCAATTTGCTTTTTGGGAAATATGCAGGTGTTTTCAGTTTTTTAAAGTAAAATATGATATTTTAAAATTATATTTCAACAAAATAACAAAAAAAAAAAAATTACATCATCATCCTGTTTAAAAGGTTCACCCCTGGCTCTTAATGCCCCGTGATTCCTTCTGAAGCATCAGTGAGCATTTGAACCTTTTTTAACAGTTGTGTTTATGTCCCTCACAGTTGTGTTTATGAATCTCATTATCATACACTGCTGGAAAGGGTTTAAATCTGCTGAAAATGATGAAAAACTAAAGAATCTGCAGGACATGAAGGATTTTTCTAAGGAACAGCAGTCAGTTTAACTGCTCAGAAAAAAAAAAAAAGACTCATGAACCATAACTATAAAGTAGAAAAACCAAGGGTGAGTAAACTGTTTAATGTTTAATTTAAATGTTTAGTTTAATGTCACTTTAAGCTGTAGAATTGTTTTGAAAAATATCTAGTAAAATATTATATACTGTCATCATGGAAAAGATAAAATAAATCAGTTATTAGAAATACGTTTTTAAAACTATTATGCTTAGAAATGTGTTGAAACAATCACAGAAATTAGGGGAAAAAATAAACAGGGGCGCTAAAAATTCAGGGGGGCTAATAATTCTGACGTCAACTATATATATATATATATATATATATATATATATATATATATATATATATATATATATATATATATATATATATATATATATATATATATATATATATACTGAAAAGTTTATATATATTGGTTCCATATTTTTGTTCAGAGGGACAGCAAACTATGTGCATTCTTTACATTAGCAAATATAAATTTGAATTTTAATTATTTCTGTGATTTTTTTTTTCTCTACAGGTTTAAGATGACAACGATTCCATAACCATTCAAGAGCACGACTGTTCACTTGTTCCCAACATCTTTGTGGACAACAAATCCAGGGGATGAAGGTCATAAGAAAGCTGAAATAGCCATAGAGAGGGCAAATGTACTTTTTGGAGCAGAATCTTGCACCTACTGTACCTCATGGGCCGCATTTATGCACTGGAACTAAGCTATCCAAAGAAACTCAAATACAACTTAGAGGTCTTTCATAAGGGCTTCTTCAAACTTCACGACAAACAGTAACATGTTCCCCAATGTCTACGATCTCAAGGTCAGCTTTTGGCCTAAAAGCCATATAAGACATTGTTGATAGTAGCAGGATTTTGTTGCGTCACTTCACTTACATTGTAAAGTTCAGAATCTTCAGGTTTACCAAAAGTACTTTTTGAAATGGCTTTTTCACATTTGGATTATACTTGTGGGTTAGCTGAAGGATTAGTTGACCAAAACAATTTTATTTTTTTTTTACTGTTTTCTCTCCCAAAAGTGGTTTCAAACCTTTGTTTCTTTCTTCTGTTGAACACTAAAGAAAATTATTTAAAGAAAGCTTATTCTGTAACCATTGACTTCTACGGTAGGAAAAAACAAATTTTTCTGTTCAACAGAAGACAAAAAATGTTTGGGTGAGAAAACAAGTAACAAGTAAAAGGTGAGAAAATGATGACAGAATTTCTATTTTTGGGTAAACTATCCCTGTGCTTGTGAAGTTTTTTTTTTTTGTGTGTGTGTTTTTTTTTTTTTTTTTTGCTCATTGTGAATGTAATTTGATTTACAGCATTATCACTTAATATAGCATATGTTTAGCATATGTAGGATGCGTAAAAAAAAAGTCTATCTAAAAAAGGTTTAGTTTTCTGTGAAGATTTTTCACTTGCTTGTTTACAATGCGTATGTTACTGTTTTGGTTGTAGCTAAGGATTAATAAACACAAGTACTATTGTGTAGAAAATAGTCTGAACCATCCATATTAAGTCCTTTGTATTCTATCATTTTATATGTTTTGATGGAGTAAAAACAAATGGTATGTTGAAATGTATATTGAAGAAAAAAAAATAAAACCTGTCATTTTTCACATATCTTGTAATTTCTTTACAAAATTTGCCAGCTTTATGTAATATTTTGTATGAGTAGTCTACACCTACTTGAAATTTGTAATATAGACAATAAAAAAAAGATGTTGGTTTCAATACAAGTTTATAACTTGTATTCAATGCAAGTTTATAACTGATTAGGTTATGTAGATCCCACACACAAAACAATGGTTAGAGAAATAGAAAAATTAAGTAAAGTTTATGTGAAAATTTTATTTCGACAAATATAAAAATTAAGTAAGTTCTACAAGGCCTAGTATTGTTTCATCTACATAATAAAGCTATGCAAATAAATTCATTACTTTTTTTAAGTAAATGAAGCAGAAAATTTTTATCAGTGTATAGGAGAAGCACAAATAAACTTTTGTTTTCTTAACATTCACAACGTAAAACCCAACAGTCAACTTTATTAAATGAAATGAGTGTAGATAACTCAAAATTTACTGAAAGTTAATTCTACTCATTTGAAAGAGATTTGAAAATCAGTGTTGAAGGTAATGAGTTAATTAAAAACCTCATAACTATAATTTAAATAGAGTAAGTTCACAGTACTCATATAGATTAGTTTTTTTTTTTTACTCGGTTTGTTGCAATCGTTTCCTCAAAGGTTTGAGTTGCACCGATGTGTTTTAGCAGACACACAGATGACATCTGTGTCACCTGCATACTACATACTTAGAAATAAAGGTACCCGAGCTATCACTGATGTGGTACCTTTTCAAAAGGCACACATTTGTACTTTAAGGGTCCATATTGGTACCTCAAAGGCATATATTAGTATATTAGTACTCAATTATTATGCACTAGTACAAAAAATTCAAATAAAACTAATGAATGTTTATAGGAATAAATATCTAGGTAACCACATTGCTATTCATCATATCCTATTGAATAGCTATCATAATGCATAATTACTATTATTAGTCACTGGAATACATAACAGTCTATATATATATATATATATATATATATATATATATATATATATATATATATATATATATATATATATATATATATATATATATATATATATATATATATATATATATATCCCCCTGAATTAATAGCCCCCCTGTTTATTTTTTCAACACATTTCTAAACATAATAGTTTTAATAACTCTCATTTAACTGATTTCTTTTATTTGCCATGATAATAGTACTTAATAGATAATAGACACCTCTATACAGCTTAAAGTGACATTTGAAGGCTTAACTAGGTTAATTAGGTTGACTAGGCTGGTCAGGGTAATTAGGCAAGTTATTGTATAACAATGGTTTGTTATGTAGACTATTGGAAAAAAATATATACAGCTTAAAGGGGCTAATAATTTTGACCTTAAAATGATTCTTAAAAAAATGAAAACAGCTTTTACTCTAGCCAAAATAAAGCAAATAAGACTTTCTTTTTCAGTTTTATAGGTTGCTCTGATCATCCTTTAACAGTAACATTCTTATTAAACTCAAATGAAGTCAGTTTAACTTAAACTGTTTTAAACAGCAAAAAAAAAAAAAAGTTTCGTTCAAAGTACATTTTTTTAATTTAGGAAAAAATATGGTTTTTGAATTTGACCTGTTTCATTCAATTTTCCTTAAATCAATAAAATAAAACTTTTAGAAAAAAAAATGAAAGCATTACTTTTTCTCAAAATAGTACTTTTAATTTGAACCAGCAGATTTGCTGTGTGATGTTATGTGACCACATGAAAAAAAGTTATTGCTTATGTGCTTTTCCATTTTCATGTATTTCTAATGTAAGTTTGATTACCATTTTTTTAATTTTTATATTATATTATATTATATTATATTATATTATATTATATTATATTATATTATATTATATTATATTATATTATTATTTTTTTCAGTCGCTTTGGTACATTTCTTAAATCAGAATTGAAATTTGCAAAACAGTAAGTGCATTTTTTAAAACAATGTATACAAATAGCAGAACACAATCGATTACCTGCAAAACCCAGTCTTTCGCTCAAGACAGCACTGCATAGCACAAAGAAAAAGAAAACTAAAATAGATGTGAACATAGGACAACCTCCTTTTACCTGGGAGAAATTTTCAAGTAGTAGACAGATTTAGAAAAACAAAATCTAATGTAAGTGTTTAGAAAATGCATAATGACAAAATATTATGACAATGATCTCAAGATTAAACAGGTAGCTTTGAGAATTTCAATGCTGATCTGAGAAATGGACCGAAGTGACTGAGAAAAACTGTATTATATTATATTATATTATATTATATTATATTATATTATATTATATTATATTATATTATATTATATTATATTATATTATTTTCTTTTCGGCTTAGTCCCTTTATTAATCCGGGGTCACCACTGCCGAATGAACGACCAACTTGTCCAGCACGTTTTAAGCAGCACGTTTAAATCCCCTTCCAGCTTCAACCCATTTCTGGGAAACATCCATACACACTCATTCACACTCATACACTACGAGCAATTTAGCTTACCCAATTTACCTGTACCGCATGTCTTCATACTGTGGGGCAACCCGAGCACCCAGTGGAGAACAGGCATACTCCACATAGAAACGCCAACTGACCCAGCCGAGGGTCGAACCAGCGACCTTCTTTCTGTGAGGCGACAGCATTACATACTGCAATGTATTGTATTATATTATGTTATATTATATTATATTATATTATATTATATTATATTATATTATATTATATTATATTATATTATATTATATTATGTTATATTATATTATTATGGTTATCATATATACCAATACAGAAAGCACAAATAGATAGTTCACCTCAAATTTAAAAAATAAACAACTAACAATAGCACAGCCTAACATTATATGTTTTAATTATAGTTTAGTTCAAAGTACATTTTTACTTTGATTTAGATTTAAAGTTGAACCAAAGCAATTCAATTAATTCATGATTTAAAAAAAAAACACAATTTTAGTAAATGTATTTTTTTCCTTGGGCAAAATAAAAAGTTAATTAATTTTAAATGACAATTTTCAGTTTTAAACAAGTTAAAACTATAATTTGAGGGAAATTTATTAATTTAGCTGTAAAAAATTACAGAAATTGTTTAGGATGGTCCAAAGCTAAATGTACTTTAAACTAAGGGTAAAAAGTTTTTCTTTAATAAAAATACATTGTACAAAAGTAAAAAAATAAAAAAGAAAAAAGAAATGGATTCTCTATATTGTACCAACTTGTCTTTACATTGCATCAAACTAAAACAAAGTGTCTATAGTAATCAAAATAATTTTTTCAACTCAGAAGTACATGAAGTAAATAAAAGCAACTGAAAATCTAACAATGCATCAAAGCCAATGTTGTTACTAATTGTTCACATGTTCAAGACTGATAAAAAGCAAAAAAAATAAATCCTGTCCACAATTCCTTTATATATATATATATATATATATATATATATATATATATATATATATATATATATATATATATATATATATATATATATATATATATATAGTTAAATTCAGTGGATGTTTTCATCCCCAACATAACAAAAGGTTAATAAATGTGAACTGTGCCCAAAGGTTAATGAAAAGAATAGCTTAACTATTTAAAATAACCACTACCGTGTTATGAAAAGAGGCAGTGGTGTGTATATAGAATTTCTAGAAAATTACACAATTATTTGAGTTAAATGAAAAATGCTGAGGTATAAAAGTTTGTATTTTATTGTTAACCAAACTCTAACAATCTTTATGACCAACTCTGAGAAATCATATTTTTTTAAAAAGCAGACAAGCTATTATGTCTGCTTCACCACTAGATATAATAGATAAACATCAATAGATAGACCACATCAACCAGTCACTTTGAATGCAGAGACACACAGATTGGACAATGACATTCATTTTCTTCAATTAAAACATAACAAGCTTGTGTCGTTTCTGACTTCCCCTCTGTGGACCAACAGACATAATCTTGACATGATTGATTTGCTTTGAAGACAAAAACTGTGCAGCCTAACTGCATATAATGCAGCTTGTCTTTGATCATATTGCTTTATCTTTGGTGAATGCATTCAAATAAAACAGCACCAAATTATGTTTGCACAAACAACTGAGGTATATTTATTTTTGGTGAACAAGCATCTAAACTAGTCTGTTTCTGCACTGCATTAACAGCGGTTATGTGAAAACTGCATCCACCAATAGCCCTGTTCACACATCAAGCTGAAAACTTTGGTAGAAAATATGTGCCTTACTGAGCAGGAAAATCACTTTTACATTCATGGATTCTGATGCAATGACTTTGTATGTGGTGAACAGATATCTGGGACTGGAAGAAGATCCCCCCCTAATTTTCAGGGCCTAGAGAATTAATCATCTGCTAAGATGCCCATCTGCAATATATTTAAAGAGCAGAAATATGTTTTGTGTGCTTCATGCCATCTCATGTATTTCTGCAATTACCATCAATCTATGCGGCAAAGGATTTAACTATCTGTGAACTAATTTTTGGCACCAGTTCTTATGAGGTGAAAATAAGATGATGGCTTCCCGAAGAAATATGTTTTTGTGGTTAACCACTATTCTTCTTTTGGATTGGTGTCTGTTTTATTCAAATCTACACCAAGGGGTAAGAACTGAAAAAAGGCAAAACAGAAATCTAAATGTGGTAATTTTTCTACAGATTGGTAAACTATGAGTTTTACTATTTGGATATGTTATGCAAAGTGACGTCTTTTAAATAACAGCCACAGAGTATGAGTTTGACATTTAAAAATCTCCTTAGTCTGAAAAGGCAACTTTAATAATAAGCTCTTAAATAGACTTCTGAAGCCCAGTCATAGAAGAACCATTTCTGGTGTTTCGATTAATCTTTTGGAAGTTAATGTTATTATTATATAATTTTTATATATTTAATATGTTTTTTTTTTTATTTAAATTATATTTAAACATTGAAAAACTGCTTTACACTTGCTTTACAAAATATCTTCTGTGCAATTAAACAGTTCCATGGATGCAGTGGAGGAGAGTATATCATTCATGAAACCATCAATGACATTAAAGAACTAATGAAAGAAATTCATGTCCTGAGGTTGATGCAAAATTCATTTAAATCTTAATGACCCCATTACATCCCATAAAATGTTTGTTGTTTATGCTATCTAGACAGGTTATCTGCCATCTCTTGAAACCTCTGTATCTATTGTAGCACATCATGGCGTCCTTTAGAGATGCACTTTAGATTTGTGATCTCTAAAATGAACGTTTTAATTGATTACTTGATTCTTAAACTTTTTTTTTTTTTTTACCAAAAGTGGATAGGTGATGTTATTATTGTACAGTATGCTGGGTGACAAAGTGGCAGGATTGTCAGCTAATTAATTAGTAAATAAAACAATAATAATAATAATAATAATAAGAGATTAATTTCTGTAGACAGAAAACATTAAAAGACAACAAGAGGAAAAAGCTTTAAAAGCTTAAAAAAATGGTTTCATTTTACTGTATGTCATTATCATTTTAACAGACATTTTTGTATTCTTTCTGGGATGTATTTCTGGCTCGAGGCCATCACATATTGCTCTTTAAAAGGAAAAATGTAATGTTCAATTTGTGTTGTTTGTAAATAAGCATAAATTGTACCACAATATGTAAAAATTTCCATTCTAATTTATTAATATAATCATAAGAAAATAAATTTAGTTTTTGTTGTCAACACGAGGTATTAAACATTACATTCAGGTTATCCCAAAGTAGGGTTTGTGATTTTCTAAGAGGAAGTTATAACATAAATTAAATAATTTGAATCAAAATTTATTCATTTGTTTATTCATTCATTTTTCTTCAGCTTAGTCCCTGATTATCAGGCAACAACACAATGAACCACCGACTATTCCAGCATATGTTTTATACTGAGCACTGGGAAACACCTATACAATCTCACATTCACACAGACACAAGTATACACTACAACCCATTTTAACTCATCCAATTTACCTATATTGCATATTTTTGGATTGTGGGGGAAACTGGAGTACCTGGAGGAAACCTTGGGAAATCATGCAAACCCCACAGAAAAATGCCAACTGATCCAGCTAGGACACGAACCAGTGACCTCTAGCTGTGAGGTGACAGTTCCCCTTCGGTTGGGGAACTCCAGTGCTATAAGTGGATTTGATCTTTGTGAAAATCCACGTATGGGAGGTTTCGGATCAGAAACCGCTTGTCTGAAGAGTATTGAACGGGCCAATGAATGAAATGAATTGGCAGCGTAAGCTTGCGCAGGTGTGCTGCATTGCCAATTATCCCAGCATATAAGCACACCTGGAGCGAGCCAACGCCATCCTTTTTGCTTCAGATCCTTTTTGAGTGAGTCGATGAGGGTTCCTCTTGCTAATTCAGCACTTCAGAGCTAACGAGTGTCTCCCGGTCCAGAGTGGGTTTTACGTGGCGGGGTTTGCCCCGCCTCCTGTCCAAAGCCTGTAGGTTGTCTGCCTCCCTCGGAGCCAGAGCTTATAAGGCTGCGGGCCAGGCTGCTTCTGCTTTGCACGCGATGGCCACCTACCAGCGATACCAAGCGCAGGCGCTGGCCGAGCTGCACGAGGGCGGGTCTAACCCAGGCTTACTACATAAGCTGCGCACCGCGACCGACTATGCTCTTCGGACTACTAAGGCTGCCGCGTGTGCGCTGGGGAGGACGATGTCCACACTTGTGGTTCAGGAACGCCACCTCTGGCTAAACCTGGCCGATATGCGCGATGTTGACAAAGTTTGCTTTCTTGACTCACCCATATCCCAGGCCAAGTCCGGTAAACGGACCACGAAGCATCCCTGAGACAGTCCATCCGGAGAAGAGGAAACTTGCTCTTTCCCCGCTGGAGGGCGGAGCCCCGATTACATGGCCTCAGGGCATATGCAAGTATGCGTTTGTCCCAGTGAGCCTGCTCGCGCAGTTATTGTGCATGGTCAGGGAGGACGAGGAACACGTTCTGCTAGTTGCGCCCCTTTGGCCCAACCGGACCTGGATATCAGAGCTCTCACTCCTCGCGACGGCCCTCCCCTGGTGGATCCCTTTGAGAGAGGACCTACTCTCTCAGGGACAGGGCACCATCTGGCACCCTCGCCCCGATCTTTGGAACCTCCATGTGTGGTCCTTAGACGCGAGGAAGACTTAGGTAACCTACCGACTGCGGTGGTTAATACCATTACTCAGGCTAGAGCCCCCTCCATGAGGCGCGCCTATGCCCTGAAGTGGAGTCTATTCACTGAATGGTGCATCTCTTGCAGAGAAGACCCCCGAAACTGCCAGATCATTGCTCCCTTTCCTTCAAGAGAAGTTGGACAGCAGGCTGTCGCCCTCCACTCTCAAAGGTTTACGTGGCCGCCATCTCCGCTTATCATAACGCGGTAGCTGGCAGCACCGTGGGAAAGCATAACCTCATCATCCGGTTCCTTAGGGTTGCTAGGCGAATTAATCCATCTCGCCCCCCTCTCATGCCCTCTTGGGATCTTGCCCTCGTTCTCACGAGTTTGCGAGCAGATCCCTTTGAGCCACTCGATTCAGTATCTCTTAGATTTCTGTCCCTGAAGACAGCTCTGCTGGTCGCGTTGGCCTCCTTCAAGAGGGTCGGAGACCTGGAGGCATTTTCGGTCAGTGACTCGTGCCTGGAATTCGGGCCGGATTACTCTCACGTCATCCTGAGACCCCGCCTGGGTTATGTGCACAAGGTTTTCCTACCATCCCCTTCAGAGATCAGGTAATGAACCTGCAAGCTCTGCCCCCGGAGGAGGCAGACCCAGCCCTTTCTTTACTTTGTCCAGTTCCCGCTCTGCGCATTTATGTGGACTGTACTCAGAATTTTAGATCATCTGAGCAGCTCTTTGTCTGTTATGGCGGTCGGCAGCAGGGAAGTGCCGTATCGAAACAAAGATTATCCCACTGGATTGTGGATGCGATTTCACTCGCTTATTCGAGTCGAGGTCAGCCGTGTTCCCCGGGAGTGCGTGCACACTCCACTTGGAGCGTTGCATCCTCTTGGGCGCGTGCACGCGGCGCCTCTCTAACAGACATCTGTAGAGCTGTGGGCTGGGCGACACCCAACACATTTGCAAGGTTTAACAATCTGCGAGTGTAGCCGGTTTCTTCAAGGGTATTAGGTAACCCTTTGGTGATTGAGGAAACAACTCGGTAGGGTGTTGAGACAAGCTTGCTGTGCCATTTTCCCTAACACGGAGATACGTGCGCCTTTTTATCTGTAAGTAAAGTTCCCCGTCAGGTGAGCCCTGCAGATTCCTCCACGGCCCCCAGCAATGACTCAGCGGAGGAGTCACTTGCTGGCCCACTACGTTGTAGGTCTGCCTGCTGGTCAGCCCGCGATTTGGGTATAGGTGCCTGCTATGCGTGATCTCCACTAGGCGATCCCATATGCTTATTCCGCCACGGTTAAGTCCCCACCCTGGGTGGACCTGTGTCTTCCCTCTCCGCTAACCACTTTTTTGCTATGCGTACTCCCCCTTTTTAGGGCCAGTCCATATGTAAATTCTGCCATTTATCCCCCTTTGGGTAACGGATGGCCTCCGCAGCATCCTCCCTATCGGGAATGCACACTTCCCAACGTACTGTCGTATTTTCCTAGAATTATCTAGATGCTCACGACTTCCCAAAAAATATATCTAAATCCGTAAGACTTCTGTTGAAGTAGGATAAATTAGGGCCAGGGACACGTTGGAGGACCGCGCCTCCCATGATGTGGGTGCGTCACGCTTGCTTGACTATCCCCTCATCGGGAGCGTTGGTAAGGTGCAGTCATTATGGCATAATTGGCAATGCAGCACACCTGTGCAAGCTTATGCTGCCAATTCATTTCATTCATTGGCCCGTTCAGTACTCTTCAGACAAGCGGCTTCTGATCCGAAACCTCCCATACGTGGATTTTCACAAAGATCAAATCCACTTATAGCACTTCCGTTCCAGTGTCGACAGTGGCGAGAAACAAAATTCACCATTTGACGGAAGTGAAGGAAAAAACTTTGAGAAAACCAGGCTCAGCTGGGCACCACCAGTTCTCCTTTGGACAAACATCTGCTTAAAGTAGTTCATAAAGGTCCTGTGAAATTCCTTGAAATGTAATTTTTTTATTCAATGTTTGATGTAATCCAAACCAAAACATGAAGACAGATATATAGTAGCTCCTCCACTTTTTTAAAAAGCCAATAGTGTTTTGTTTTTAACACAGCTCTGCCAGTGAGATTGGTTAAGCTCATGTGAATCAAATTAAAAGTGTCTTGAAAGGGATGGGATTATGTCAGATATTATTAGTCAGATAATTTAATGAGAAACTAAAGTATATGGTGTTGTCAAAAAATCATTGACGTTTATTTCTTCTATATGTGAGTTTTGTCACTGGTTTGGAGCGCATTTTTAGATTATGCAGGGGCTGGACAATTAAACTGACATGACTGAATTTAGATTATAGTAATAAATTAGTATGGTTGAGGGTGACCTTTTGCAGCAAATACATCTTCATTTCATGCTAGAAATAACATGTATAAGTCCTGAACAGTGGCCAGAGATTTTTAGACATTGTTCTTGCAGAAAAATATCCAGGTTGACGTAATGCTTGTGGAGGAAAATGTTTCCTGACTCGCTCCTCCAAAACTGGCTTTCATGTTCATCAAACCACTCTGTCAATATTCTTGCATTATCATCCTGATACATGGCACTGTTTTCAGGATGCTATTTTAAACCACTGGGTGAACATGATCTACCAGAATGGTTCGGTTATCCATGGCAGTGACATGCCCATTTATCACAAGTATTGGATCTATGGAATGTCAAGATTGTGCAAGCCCAAACCATCACTGATGCACCCCCATGCTTCACTTTGAGTGATAAGCTTCTTTGGGGCTTTGGCACACCATAGCTCTCCCAGATGTGGGAAAGAAATTAAGATGGACTCAGAGAACAATACATGTTTTACATTGTCAACAGCCCAAGATTTTCACTGCTGCACTATTAAAACTGATGTTTGACATTAACACGTGTGACCACAGGTTTTTTCTATATGACTTATAAAGCACAGATGTAGTTTGTCCTGCTTGGTGGTATGGTGACATTACCCTGGTTACTGTGGCTCTTGACACATCACAAAGATGTGCTGTCATGGTCACACATGAGCCAGTGGAACGTGCACCAATAATTTGTTCATCATCTTCATCATCATCATCATTTTCATCCACTTATTCAGGGGCGGGTCACGAGGGCAGCAGTCTTAGGAGAGAACTCCAGACTTCCCTCTCACCAGACACTTCCCTTCAGCATGTCCTGGGATTTCCCCGAGGCCTCCTCCCAGTGGGACATGCCCGGAATACCTCCCTAGGTAGGCAGCCCGGGAGGCATTCGAAACAGATGCCCGAACTACCTCAGCTGACTTCTCTCGGCTCTACTCTGAGCTCCTTCTGGGTAACAGAGCTCCTCACCCTGTCTATAAGGGTGCGCCCTGCCACCCTGCGAAGGAAACTAAATTCAGTTGCTTGTATCAGAGATCTTGTTTTTTCGGTCATGACTCAAATCTCATGACCATAGGCAGAGTATGAACATAGATTGACCAATAAAACGAGAGCTTTGCCTTTCGGCTCAGCTCCCTCTTTACCACAACGGACTAGTACATTGACCGCTTTACTGCTGCAGGTGCAATGATCCACCTGTCAATCTCACACTTCGTCCTTTCCTCACTTGTGAACAAAACTCCAAGATACTTGAACTCCTCCACCTGGGGTAAGGACTTTCCTCCAACCTGGAGATGGCAAACCACTTTTTTCCGGTGGAGCACAATGGCCTCGGACCTCGAGGTGCTTATTCTCATCCCAGTTGCGTCACACTTGGCAGCAAACCGCCCCAGTGCATGCTGAGGGTCCATGTTTGAAGAAGCCAACAGAACAACATCGTCTAAGAATAACACAGATGAAATCATGTGGTCTCTGAACCGGACCCCCTCCAGCCCAAGGCTGTGCTTTAAAATTCTGTCCATAACAATTATGAACAGAATTGGTGACAAAGGGCAGCCCTGCCAGAGCCTAACATTCACTGGAAACAAGTCTGACTTATTGCCAACAATATGAACCAAACTCCTACTCTGTTCATACAGGGATGAGACAGCACTTAACAAAGTGCCTCTGACCCCATACTCCCACAGCACCCTCCACAGAATGCCATGAGGGACACGTTCGAATGCCTTCTCCATGTCCACAAAACACTTGTGGACTGGTAGGGCATACTCCCATAAACTCCCCAACACCCTGGTGAGGGTATAGAGCTGGTCCAGTGTGCCACGGCTTGGACATAAACTGCATTGTCCCTCCTGGATCCTAGGTTCAACCATCGGCCGGTTTCTCCACCCCAGAACCCTGTTATACAGTTTCCCAGGGAGGCTGAGGAGTGTGATCCTCCTATAGGTGGAGCACAACCTCTGGTCGCCTTTCTTAAAAATGAGAACCACCACCCCAGTTGCCCAGTCTAGAGGTACTATTCCCGACCTCTATGCGATATTGTAAAGACGTGTCAGCCAAGACAGCCCCACAATATCCACCACCTTATCGTGGTGAAGGGGTTGGAGTACCATAGTGATCCTAAGAGCTATGTTGTCGGGGGCTCAAGCCCCTGGTAAGGTCTCCCAAGGCAAAAAAGTCTTAGGTGACAGGTCAGACTAAGTGCACCTTGGAGCCAGGCCTGGGGTTGGGGCTCGTATGCAAGTGCCTGGTGGCCGAGTTTTTTCCCACGGAACCCAGCCAGGCTTAGCCCGAAGGAGCGATGTGGGACCATCCTCCTGCAGGCCCACCACCTACAGGGAGAGTCATAAGGAGCCTGTGCATTGTGAAACGGGAGGTGGTCAAAGGTTAGGACCACGACAACCTGATCGTCGGGCACAGAAACTGACACTATTATCTATAAAAGATTTTATTTTAATTTCATGAGACCTTTAAGCCACTGTCCCATTACAGTTTGTGCATACACAATTTTATTGGATGGTGCTGCAAAAGGGGCAGAATTAAACAAGGTGATGCAACACTGATAAAACATTTGATTACTCCATATATTAAATACAGAGAGGTCGTGTTTTGATATTTTGTTGGTCTCATTCATGTAATGTGAATTTGCAGGTTAGAGTTCACCAAGTTTGATCTTTGGAATGCAGCAATAGACCTATGCAAAACTTGTTGCACAAGCTTGCGTTTCCAGTTTGGCATGAAAGGGAAGTCAATGGGGTGAATAATGCAGTGTGAGAATGACTTTATGTGTGAAATACTAACTTAATAATTAGCTGATGACTTACAAAGGTATCATTATTATTAGGCTATAATAACTTGTACTTGTTGGCGCAATGCAATACAAGTGCACTTAGTGCACCCGTATTTTATAATTTTGTACTTTTTAGTAAGTAAGGAATTTGAGAAATGAAAAGAATCACATGTTAAAAAAAGCTTCTTGTGGAGACTTGAAACTGATGACCTCTAAGCTAGAACTCAATTCATGGGCAAATATTTCTTTCCCTCTCTCTCTCTTTTGACTGGAGTGTCGGGTTATGTGCGAGACAGTGACACAATGTTAACTGCAGTGATGCATAGCTTAGCACTTGTGACGACAGATAAAGTAGGTACACTAGCAAGAGATTAATATGTGCTGTAAACACAAGACTTCCACAAAAGACAAATGAAATTTTTTGCTCTGCAAAGAGAAAGGCATCTTTTGACTCAAGTGAGGCATGTGGAAAAGCCATGGCATACTACGTACACAATGGACCTCAAATGAACATTGATACCATCCTGTCTGCAACACATAACAACAAAGGATGGACACACATTTGTCATTTTCTGACAGCAAGCCACTCCTGTACAGTCTGGCACAATGAGTGAGCCTGCATTCATTCTGATCAAGCTTCATTTTTTACCTTTTTTTTTTTACCTGATCTCAGTGTAACACTGTGGGACAACTAGAAACCTTTTTTTGTATTAAAGATAAAATAAACTAAAAACAAGAAACAAACTTTAATAGGGGCAATGTGGTTACATCATGCATGCCACCACTTTGGGTTTAGTGCAATTTTTAGTGCAATTAAATTTTTTTTGTGGGGAACAAAAATGATTTTATAGTCTAATAGCATACATTTTGCCTAGAATAAAAATAAAACAAAAGATACAAGAACAAAATGTTATCAAGAATGGTAGATGGCAGATGGTAGAGACAATTTGTAAGTTTACTCTAAGAAAAAAAGGTTCCAAAAGAAGGGTTTGACAGAATGGCCATAAAAAAAAACACACATTTGTTTTACACACACACACACACACACACACACACACACACACACACACACACATATATATATATATATATATATATATATATATATATATATATATATATATATATATATATATATATATACACACACACAACTAAAAACTATATATAACATCGTTTCTATTCTATTTTGTATAGTAAGACGTCAGATGGTCTTCTTAATCAACTCCCCTGATTTCACCTGTGCTCTTCGGGGATGTCCCCGCTGTCCAGTGGATGCAAAGCAACCTGCTCAAGGTAAGTGTTTATAGTGTGTGTGTTGGTGTTGCAGAGAAACTGAACTTACCACTTGGACTGTATTTGTAAGATCGCCCACTGCCTCACCACTCACCTGCTTCACCCTTTGCTGCTGTTGCTTCTCTTCAATAAATACCTTAAAGATTTAACTTCCTTTGTCTTCCTTGTATGACCGTGACATAAATATTATTATATACACACTAAAATATAATTGTGTTATAATAATGAAATGTAATAATAACATTATAAAAAAAAAATATCCACCACCCCCAATCATGGAGCAGTCCAGCTGTCAAATTTATTAAAGAAATATAATATTTTTAGTTGTAAATTTACTTTTAGAAAACCAATGATTTAAAATTTAGATATTGCATTAAGATAAAACAGAAAATAAGATTTTTTGCAATTTTACTTTTTACAGTTCGCTTTTAATATTGTTTAGTCTCGTCTTAAAGATCTTAAATTGGTTTTAAACGTAGACAAATCTAAATGAATGATTTTCACAAATTGTCCCACTCCCTGCAGAACCAACCATTAATTACCACTGCCCAAGGTGAACAAATAAATTTAGTGTCCAGCTATAGGTATTTAGGCTTTCTACTCAAAGGAGCTTTCCTTCAAAGAACATAACAAATTCGAAAGTTCGAAAATAGAGAGTTGGATTTTACTATCGAAATGCATCCTGCTTTTCTCTTAAAGCTCGTAAACATTTGGTGTCTGCAACATTTTTACCATTGATTGACTATGGTGATGTTTTATATATTAATGCTTCAACCAAATGTCTTCAGCCTTTAAACTCCGTCTATCACAGTGCTCTAAGATTTGCTACAGGCAGTCAGAGACTTACCATTGTGAACTGTATGCCAAAGCTGAGTGGCCTTCTCTGTATGTAAGGAGGTCAACCACTGAATGACTCTGGTCTAAAAGGCTCTTCTGGGACTGGTGCCTTCATACCTAAGTTCCCTTCTTCATAATTTAAAACGCCAGTATGCCCTACGTTCAAATGAATCTTATAATTTGACTGTTTCTTGGGTTTGAACTGAAATAGGAAGTGAGCCTTTAGTCATGCCGCCTGCTCATCCTGAAATACTCCTCAGTCTGAAATAAAAATCTCTGAGCTCATCCCAATTACATAGTTTCGCTCTATTATTTTTAACAAACAACAACAGTCCATTTCTCAATGTATGTGTTTTTAATATATTGTAATGTGGTATAGCTGAACAACTAAATTTTCACTACTTTATTTTTTTCTTGTCTATGAGGATTAGAAAAATCAGTTCTGTGATTCCTGTTCATCGCACATAGAAGGTAAATCACATCATAATGAACAACCTCAAGATATGATCAATATATTCATGCAGCAAACTGTTTGGAAGCATTAAAAGAGTCCAAGATGATGTCCAAAATCTTTACACGCAATGACCCAGAGACAGTTTAGATGGATGTCACTGATGAGAAGATGGCGGATGTTTATTGTATGATGACTGAAATAGCCTTAAACACCCATCAGGCACAATGTCAGAATGAAGTTGTACCCTAACGCCATGGGAAGTTGCATTTTGTTTGGAAGTGAAAATTGAGTTGACAAAAGAACTCAATGTCAATGTTCAACGTTTAACCTAAAACCAACCAAATATCAAAATCGAAATGATGTTACAGCTTGGCGATGTGAGGAAGTTATCACTATGACATCTATCAGACGTTGGATTTTGGTTCCCATTCCTGACGAATAAATTTAAGTATTTGACGTCAATATGACATTGGTTTAAGATGTTGGTTCGACGTTGGATTTTGGTTATTTTCCAACACAACCTAAAATCAACCAAATATCTCTGTCATTTGACACTATGAACATCAAAATAACATTGTCCCTAGACGCTGGCTACACTGTTAACCCTTACTGTACATTATGCAGTAAATAACTGTAAAAAAGCCAGTGTTTTGCTGTAATGAAAGAAAACAATATTTTACTGTAAAAGAAGCAGGATTTGTATGAAATTCTGTAGTGCAAAGAATAAATCAATTCAATTCAATTCAGCTTTATTTGTATAGCGCTTTTACAATGTAGATTGTGTCAAAGCAGCTTCACATAAATGGTCATAGTAACTGGAACAGTGTGGTTCAGTAACTGGAACAGTGTAGTTCAGTTTTTAATGTTTAAGTTCAGTTCAGTTTAGCTCAGTTCAGTGTGGTTTAATCATTACTGAGAGTTCAAACACTGAAGAGCAAATTCATCGATGCGTAGCTCTACCAATCCTGAACCATGCGAGGCAGTGGCGACAGCGGAGAGGGAAAAAAAAACTTCACCTGATGGGAATGAAGAAAAAAAAACCTTGAGAGAACCAGACTCAGTTGGCACGACCATTTTAATTTCTCCGCTGGCCAAAAGTCTAGTGCAGAACTTCATTCGTCGTGGTTTAGGCTGGAAGATGGCCTCAGCGAAGACTCGTCTGTCCCTGGAGCGTCGCTGGAATCAGACTCATGTTCTCCACTCCCCACGACCATCAGCGCAGCAGCAGCTCAGGATATGGCCTGGTCCCGGATATGGAATCCTTGGGATCATCACGTCACTGGTCTTGGATCCAATCAGTGACTCCGCATAATCTGAGGACCTCGGGATGAGTATCCCCAGGTGAAAATAGAGAATAAAGAAAATAATTAGCGTAGCTGCTGTTCATAGTGTATATAAGCAAGATGTAGGAGCCAGTGTGGAACCCGCTAGGTGATGCATTGAGAGTATGCTTTACTAAACAGATAGGTCTTTAATCTAGTTTTGAACTGGGAGAGTGTGTCTGAGCCTCGGACGTTATCAGGAAGGCTATTCCAGAGTGTAGGAGCCATGAAAGAGAAGGCTCGACCTCCTTTACTTGATTTTGCTATTCTAGGTACTACCAGAAGCCCTGAATTTTGAGATCTTAAAGAGCGAGTTGGTTTGTAGCGAGACAGAAGGTTGGTTAGATAAACAGGAGCTAGATTATTTAGAGCTTTATAGGTGAGAAGTAATATTTTAAATTCAATACGAAACTTAACAGGCAGCCAGTGTAAGGAGGATAAAATTGGGGTTATATGATCATATTTTCTAGACCTGGTCAGAACTCTGGCTGCTGCATTTTGTACTAATTGAAGTTTGTTAATAGAGGATGCTGGGCAGCCAGCAAATAGAGCATTACAGTAATCCAGTCTCGAAGTCATAAAAGCATGGACTAGCTTTTCTGCATCTGAGATGGATAGCATATTTCGTAATTTAGCGATATTTCTCAGATGAAAGAAGGCAGTTTTAGTGACATGGGATATATGGTTTTTAAAAGTTAGATTGCTGTCAAATATGACACCCAAATCTTTTATAGTAGAGCTAAAGCTAACTTTGTATCCTTCTAATTGTAAATATATGGATGAAATGCATTTAAAGGCAAAAATATTCACACAGAGCAAAGAAACTGTCATAATAATTCTTATAACTTGTTTACGTTTCTATAATTAGTCTAATTTGCCTAATTTAACCTATAGTTCAGCTTTTAAATTGCACTTTCAACTGAATATTAGTATTTTGCTAAATGACTAGTAAAAATGTGTTATTTAAAAAAAATATCTTAAACAGCACGTACATACATGTTTGCAGAGACTCAATGAATTTGTTTGGAAAACTTCAATTAAGGTAACTAAAAGTGGCATTAACAGTATAGTTTAAAGGCTTTCCTAAATAAATGTATAAATCATGTAATTTTTGTGTTTTTTATTATTACTACAGATTTGGAACGACATGAGGATCAGATTATGTATTATCATTTTTTTTCTATGGATGAAGTTTGCATATTTTAATTGTTTTTATTAAACAATATGTGCATAATTGTGATAAATGTAGGCAGTTGCTTTGAAAATATGCTATGCTCCAGGGGTGTCAAACTACTAGAGGGCCGCAGCCTAGCAGAATTTAGTTCCAGCCCTGCTTCAACACACTACCTTTAGATTTAGTTTGATCAGGTGTGCTTAATTAGGGTTAAAGCTTAACTGCACTCTTCCCCTGTAGATTATGCAGTAAATAACTGCAAAATAGTCAGTGTTTTGCTATTTAATGAAAGGAAACAGTATTTTACTGTAAAAGGAGTAGAGTTTGTATAAAATTGTGTAATGCAAAGGATAAATTACAGTAATTTACTTTATGTACTGTGACAATAAATGGCAAATTACTGTTCAACCATTACTGTCCCATTTACTCTGATGCTTTATGTTGTTGTTTATAGAGACGTGCATTTTAAAGGCAGAAGACAATGATTTAGGCCTCACCACACTCCCACAGGCTGTCTTATTCTAAACACAAAGGTATTAGAAAACTTTTTCAGAAAATGCTGGCTCTTTAAGGGAGTCAGGTGTTTGATTTGTTTACTGCTGAGTGCGCTCTATTCTCTGTCTATCAATTCAGATGTGAGTCTGATGTTTTAGGCTTTAAATAAGAATCTACAATGAGTAAGTAAAATGTGTTCAAATGTTTTTGAGGGTTTCTAAAATAAGGCTGTGTTTTAAGTTATATTGTTGTTATCTTGAACTGTGTACTTGAAAGCTACATTGTTAGCTACTTAGCCTCTCCTCGCTTTTAAGTATATTTATTTATTGGATATTGCATATTGCAATAATGTACAGATGCTAAAAGTTTATGCACATAAAAACCAATAAATTCCATCACCTCAGTCAGTTACCATGTGCACAGAAATCATCACAGGGAATCACAAAAAATATGAAACAAATAACTATCCACACACAAAAGCTCCACTGTCAGGTCCCAGGTTGTGAGTTTGTTGCTAAGTATTTTTCAGAGCTGTGTTTCCACCTATGAATTTATATTAGAAACAATAGAAAAGTTTGTGATCATGAGATTTTAAAGTAGATAATAATTATAACAATAAAAGATTGGATCCTTTGGATTTTCGGTGTTGCCGACTTTGTTTTTGTTTTTTATAATTATTTTGAACTTTTTATTGAGAATTGACACAGTATCTGCCTGTGTTTGACAAACATGTTTCTATATATATATATATATATATATATATATATATATATATATATATATATATATATATATATATATATATATATATATAGAGAGAGAGAGAGAGAGAGAGAGAGAGAGTATGTGTGTGTTCTTTTCATATGCTTATTTTTTCATTATTTGAAACTTTAAAAAATAAAATAAATATTTTGTGTTTTTTGCTGTTTAGTTTTTTTTTTGCATGGTCAGCATTGAGGAGAGAGAGACACATTTTACTGCAGCACTTTCTCTGTCTGTGTGTGTGTGTGTGTGTGTGTGTGTGTGTGTGTGTGTGTGTGTGTGTGTGTGTGTGTGTGTGTGTGTGTGTGTGTGTGTGTGTGTGTGCGTGCACGCATGCGTGTGTGTGTGTGTGTGTGTGCATGCATGCATTTTTTTATTTGATATTTGATTGTGATAAATGTTGGCAGTTGCTTTAAAAATATGCTATATACCATGGGGGTCAAACTCCAAGTTCCTGGAGGACTGCAGCGCAACAGAGTTTAGTTCACACCCTGCTTCAACATTACCTGTAGATTTCTAACAAGCCTTAATTAGTTTGATCAGGTGTGTTCAATTAGAGTTACAGCTTAAAGTCCCAGTCACACTGCACTTTTCTTCCTCTAGACTTCCATTCATACGCATGTGAATGCTGCAGACCTGGAATGCTAGCTCATGCGAAAAATTTCACTGTTTGCAGCATTGGAAAGTTCAAACTTGGAGATCTCTGACCTGCGAAATCACATCATGTGATTGCTTGAGACCAATCAAAGATCAAAACATGACCTGTCTGAACAAAAATTTAAACTATGGACCAGTCGCTTGTTTTTTCAATCTCTAATTATTTTGTTTAATCCCACTTCTTTTGTTTAATCCCACTTCTTTTCGCAGTGCTTTTTCAACACTGTTGCCAGCTACTCACTGTAATGGTTCGGTTACAGTAAATAACTGGCAACACTGTTGCCAGCCACTCACTTTAATGGTTAAGTTACAGTAATTAAATGGCAACAGTGTTGCCAGTTACTTACTGTAACCAAACTTATACAGTGAGTAACTGGCAACAGTGTTGCCAGTATTCTACTGTAAAAATGCCCGGTAAGGTCTAACAGTGTAGACGCTGAATTTTGGTCACCTGTCATCACAACCTAAATCTAACCTAATAATAATATCTTTTGGTGTTGTGTACCAGCTGGGCAATAACTAAATGCACTACAAAATGTTACGTTTACACACACATGCACAAATTACATGTAAATGTATTAGCTTTGGGCGATGCAGTGGCGTAGTAGGTAGTGCTGTCGACTCACAGCAAGAAGGTCACCGGGTCGTTGGTTTGAGCCTCGGCTGGGTCAGTTGGCGTTTCTGTTTGGCGTTTGCATATTTTCCCTGCATTCGCTTGGGTTTCCTCCGAGTGCTCTGGTTTTCCTCACAGTCCAAAGACATGCGATACAGGTGAATTGGGTAGGCTAAATTGTCCGTAGTGTATGAGTGTGTGTGTGGATGGATGTTTCCCAGAGATAAGTTGCGGCTGGAAGGGCATCCGCTGCATAAAATTGTACTGGATAAGTTGGTGGTTCATTCGGCTGTGGTGTGGTGAAGAAAATGAATGAATGAAATGGATGAATGTATTAGCTTTTAATAGTGTAATACTCAAAACTCACTAATCTTGAGTACTTTTGAAAGGTCTTAAAAGTCAGCAAATTACAGGGCAGGAGTTCAGTTAATTGAGGCAGGTAGATTTGGTCGAGACAATCTGTTAAAGTTCAAAAATCAAACATCAGAATGGAGAAGAAAAGTGATTTAAGTGACATTTTGTTGTAACCTTGAAGAAAAATGAGCTGCAACATTAAGACATCAGTTTACACAGCCTCACCTAAACCAGATAATAAAAGATTGAGAAGATGTTGGATAGAACAGCACACCAAGGGACCTGTCATACATTTGGCGCAATGCAGTGCCAGGAGCACCACAAGTGTTACTGCTAGCTTCTTTCTGAAACAGTTATTATTTTTCATGTTTTGCTCAAAAAAACAAACAAACAAAAAAAAGATTTTGATTAAAAGCCCTCATACATTGTTCTTGCTTCAGGTTTATTGCCAACTGTTAGAATATATTATGGACTGAATTACAATGCTTACACATTTTAGCCAAATATGTGTGTGTGTTTTTATACACAATTAGTTAAAGTATAAAACATTGTTAATTAGAATACACGGTGTGATTTTAATTAATTTTTTTACTGGGCACAACCCTTAGATTCTCTCAGGTTCTCACTATGCTTCAAAATCATCAATTCACCACAGAACACTCGAAAGTCGCATTTATCACCTCTGGGCTGGCCACAATTTTCCATACACCCTGTAGACTTTACAGAGTCTGATTGTCAATGCTTCAGTGACCTTGAACTTTAAATAGGCTTTTAGCTACTCTTCTAGTAACATGTAGATTTCCAAATGTTTCTTCTTGCTACATAAATGGAATTCATACCATGAGTGAATACACCATTGGGCTTTGTATGCTGATAAAGCTAGCAGCTTGAATGAAACTACCCTCATCACAATCTACCATTAAGGTCTGAATCCACACATTCAACAATAGATTAAAAAAAAAAATGATGACATTGTAGAACTAGAAAGCTTCCTTCAGAAGTTTGAATTTACCAATGGCTCACTGCAAGATTCCCTACAACTCACTGCAGAGCTCAAAATGCTTTGGCAGCACCATCAGCCTCTAGATTCTTTTTTATGGGGAAAAGAGTGAAGGCTTCAGATCGATTACTGGACCCTTAATTCTCAAACTGTCATTTTCACATATTCGCTTTTGTTAGTACCCACATCCTTGGAGGAACACTGTCTTCATCATATCTTATCAAGGTGGATTTGCAGAGTAACATGCATTGTTCATATTGAACAAGTGACATTTATCACACCTGCTGGCCACTTTTAATTTCAGGCAATGCTGCTTGGCCTGGCCAATTCCTTGTTTGTCTTCCAGAACTTTAAGAGTAAATTGATCTACACTCATGACACGGATCAGTGAAGAGCATCTCTACCTTAAAGCACAAAAGTGTGAATTTCACCAAACACCCATCCAGTTATATAATCAACTATATAATCAGCCCTGGGGGAATCTGAATGGATGATTATAAGTTCAAAATGATATGAAATTGGCAATGGCCCATCTCCATCTGTGAGCTGCAAAATTTATTGGGGTTTGTCAATTTCTATTGCTGCTTTATTAACCACTTCAGCCACATGACCGCACTGTTCACATCACTTTTTAAGCACAAGCACAAGTCTCTGTCCTGGACCACTGAAGCCCTTTACTCCTTCTGACAACTTAAGCAAGCATTCAGCATAACTCCTGTCCTCACTTTGCCTGATCTCTCTCAGCCTTTCATCATAGAAGTAAATGCTTTATTAGAACAACAGCTTTGCTATCACAGTACAGAGCAGAGCCTCCTACCCTTCATCCTGCTTTCTACTCCAAGAAGCTTTCATCAATGAAGCAGGTCTACGACATTGGGACCCAAGAGCTTCTCACTATTAAATTGGTTCTATTTGAGTGAAGACATTGGCTGGAGGTAGACCACTGTCTGTTTTAAGTCATTACTGATCACAACAATCTGGAATAGGTTCAAGAAGCCAAACATCTGAATCTCCAACTGGCCAATTGGCCTTGTTATGCCCGCTTTTCAAAGATTATTTAAAGATAATGACTAAATATATAAAACATATGGGTATATCAAAGGAAAGAATGATAGAAATTGATGGAAGTTATGTAAGCCATGGTAGCAAATTAAAATATAACGTACCTCTGGTAAGTAAGTAGTAAGTAATTTGAATATCTATAGCACATGTATTGTGAATGGCCGTACATAAAGCACTTCACAATCATAAAGGGGTCTCTCCATACCACCATCAGTGTGCCGCATCCACTTGGATGAGGTAACGGCAGCCACAAGACAATGTTGCGCTCACAGTAAGTGGAGTGAAGAGACAATGAAAGAGCCAATTTGATTGGGAGGCCATGATGGGTAAAGGGCGTCACACACCAGATGCACCGCTCGGTGCCTCGACAAGGACAGTTGAAAGCACACCAGACACACACATTCGCATGCTATTTAAAATTAAACTAATCAGATGGCGTTCTGTGGCGCGAAAGAAATATGAACAATGAGTCGTGGCTGGGTGCCGCAGACAGCCACCGACTTGCGGCGCCGGTGTGTGTACCCTGATAGAAACATATTTTTTGAATTCTAAAATGCATGGTGCTGTGTGGCGCTACGTGGCATTGCCAAGCGGTACTTCTGGTGTGTGATGCCCTAAGGGCAGATGGAAGGAAATTTAGCCAGTACAGTGGTACCTGGTGATATTTTTTGGCATTGCATCCTTCGAAAATGCTGGTAAAAAAAAAGCTTGTTATTTTTATTTCAGTAAACTAAACATGATCACTAAATTAACTTGATTAAATTAACATACTTAAAAAAAAGATTCAATGGTGGGATGCGCTAATAACACACTGAAGACATCTGCTGGTGACAAGAGGGTAATGCCAATTAAAAAGCATTAACTATAAATAAGCGGATTATTATCATTCCTCATTGTGGACACACACACACACACACACACACACACACACACACACATATATATATATATATATATATATATATATATATATATATATATATATATATATATATATATATATATATATTGTATAATATTTACAAAAAATGCATATCTACTGTATTATTTTTCATGTGGGTATAAACAACCTAAGGAAAAATCATTATATTTATATTTATAGTTATCATACTTAGTGTAAATGGATAATCAGTGTCCCTCTACAGTACTTAAAACAACTGAATTCCTTTTTCACAAAGTATTCCACCACTTCGGCCTGCCCAAGGACATTGTTACCAATCATGGTCCCCAATCCATCTCTCAGGTGTGTAAGGCAATCTTTTCACTCCTCAGAAGTCTCTGTCAGTCTATCTTCTGGTCATCAACCCAGAACAATGACCAGAGTGAAGAAAACATAAATATTCCTGCCATTATCGACTGGTCTTGAAAGAGCAATAGAGTGTGAGACTCAGTCCATGTACATCTTTAGCAGGCAGTATGGAGACACAAGCATCAAGCAGATGACTAAACGCTCCAATGCTCAACTTATTTATGTTAGAATTCCTTGGCTATATGCCTTGTTACATAATTATTCACAGTTTTATTTATTTATTTTTTTACATTTTCAGTTCTTCAACAATTCACAGTTGCTTTCCACAAGAGCATTAATAGTGTCATTATAAGGATTTTCTTCAAAGTACGCTATTTGTCGAGTTTTAGAATTTTATTGGCAGTAATGGGGGAGGTAACATGATCCAAGAGTAAACACCTTTATTTGAGTAGAGTCGCATCATTGCAGACCATACCTTTGTACTAACAATCTACTGATCACACTGTGCAAACAAAGCCCAGAACATCCTTTTCACCGCAAAACGGCTCTGCTCTCTACCTTAGATGCTTGTTGGGTCAGTATAGTTTTCTTTAATGTAAGAAC
Organism: Danio rerio; assembly: GCF_052040795.2. Lineage (NCBI taxonomy): Eukaryota > Metazoa > Chordata > Actinopteri > Cypriniformes > Danionidae > Danio > Danio rerio. Next base: position 45,437,117 of record NC_141037.1, read on the forward strand.
TCTAAAATGTAATTATACTCCTTTAATAGTCTTTTGATTGCCTTGTGCCTTGAAAATAAAATTTAAAAATTTTATTAGTCAGTAGTAATGATGTTATTGTTTTGAATGGTTGTTTTTTAGCCTGACTGTAAGCTAAATTCAAATGAAAAACATTTGAATGTATTTTACAATGTCTTATCCATAATAAAGAAGAATTCAGCATATCTGCATTGTGGGAAGTGTTTTACTGCCACTCGATTTTCTCTTTATCTGTGAGTCTCCTCAGTCTTTTGTGGATGAGAACAAAAGGTTTGTGTCAGAAGATGAGAGGAAGTGCTTTTAGCCTCATTTTGCAGTCTAGGACTCAGGTGTCTGCTTTGGTCTTGAAGGGCAATTTCCTGAAGAAAAGTAAGGGATCGTCTGAGTAAATTCTAAGCCCACCTTTCAGTCTACTTTGCACATTTTTGTCACCCCTGAAACGCAAAGTAAATAAACACCGTTGACTCCTCTTAGTCAGTGGTGTCAGCAGGTTCATCTAGTGGACCCAACAAAAGCAGTTAGTTGATAAAAGCACACTTAAAGTGGGACAATAATAATAAAAAAAATAAAATAAATAATAATAATAATAATAATAATAATAATAATAATAATAATAGTGGGCAACCAGTGTACAGTATAGTGCTGTGGCCTCACAGCAAGAAGGATGCTGGTTCGAGCCTCGGCTGGGTCAGGTGGTATTTCTGTGTGTAGTCTGCATGTTCTCCCCGTGTTTGCATATGTTTCCTCCGGGTGCTCCGATTTCCCCCACAAGTCCAAAGACATGCGGTACAGGTAAATTGGGTAGGGTAAATCGTTCGTAGTGTATGTGTGTAAATGAGCGTGAATAGATGTTTCCCAGAGATGGGTTGCAGCTGGAAGCTGCGCAAAACTATATGCTAAGTTGGCAGTTCATTTTGCTGTGGCAACCCCAGATTAATAAAGGGACTAAGCCAAAAAGAAAATAAATGAATGAATGAATGAATGATAATAATAATAATAATAATAATAATAATAATAATTTGTGTGTGTTGAATTATAATTTAAATGAGATATTTTTGTTACTATAAAGGTAAAACTGATGTACCAGAGAACTACATTATTAACTTCTTTATTTTGTATAGAAAATATTTTATTCAGGCATATTTTTAATTGAAACTGATGAATAATAGATTCTTGAATTATTATGATAATTACTTTGGAAGTATCATCACAAACACATAAGTTCTTTTCTCCTTCTGCTGTATTTGTGTTATTTATGTTTGTCTGTTTATTTAATTAATATATTTATTTATTTTCCCTCTTTTTTATTATCATTGTTACAATCATTTTTTTGTGTGTGTGTGCGCTCGAATTTTGTATGTTTGTTATTGAAGTAAAAAAAAAAGTTAAGGAGGTTATCTCATAATATAATTTAGAATGTTCTTTATTTAACCTAATTTAAGATTTTTATTTTCACATACATTTTTAACTTAATGCAGATTTTAAATGTGTACTGGATTAAGAATAACTTTATGTAATTTATAAATTCTGTTTTTATTTTTTAAACTAAATCATCAAATAATTCCAATATGTTTATCACAGTTTCTAACATTTCAAAATTTTTCACCATCAATTATAACCATTATTTGTTCATCACCAGTATTAACAACATATTAGAATGAATTCTGAAGAGAAGCTAAAGTCTGGATCAATGATGCTGATATTAAGATTTTAATAAATATTATTAATATATTAATATATTATTTATATTAATAAACAATATTATTTTTTTTCTGCACTTTTAGCCCCGACTAGGTCCTTTGTCGTTTCTGTGTGGAGTTTGCATGTTTTTTTTCGTGTTGGCGTGGGTTTCCCCCACAGTCCAAAAACGTGGGTAAAAATAAGCTAAATTGCCTGTAGTGTATCTGTGTGAATGTGAGAGTGTATAGGTGTTTCTTAGTGCTGGGTTGCAGCTGGAAGGGCATCCGCTGCGTTAAACATATGCTGGATAAGTTGTCGATTCATTCCGCTGTGACGACCCCTGATAAAAAAAAGGGTTTTAGCTGAAGGAAAATAAACGAATGAATAATGGGAAAATTATTACAAGTATTGTTTGCAAACAAAGGCAAGAATATTTTGGGATGATGAGTTTTCTTCTCTCTGACAGTGGTCTCCACTTTCATCACATGGAAATAATAAAGAGGTCAAGCAAATAGTTCTTTTGGTGGGTGTTGATGGTGGGGATAAAGGAAGATGGATGTCCCTGGTGTCAACATCGCAGGTGTTTGCTTTTATGACCAAGCACAGTCTGCAAGCAGTTTCTCATTACGCTCTGGAGAGCAGGACAGCCTTCGAGACTCCTGCGCTCATACACTGTGCCTTGGACTGTGTAATTTAAGAGACTAATTTTAGGGGGAAGCAAATCTGATTTTATTCAAAGCAGATCTGTGTCAAATGGAGATTCACCACTGTGGTCAGACTTCAGACCGAGCTCATACTCGGCCTTTCTTGTGTTCTGCAAATCTTTCCACTTTAGAAAAAGAGCTCACTTTCGTAAAGCTCAGTTTGGGAGTTGTAACACAAGAAGTAGTTCAAGGAGATGAAAGCTGCAGACCCCAAGTTTGAAGACATGACTTTATACTAATGCCATATTGGAGTAATTAGATGAGGTAAACTCTGTTAAAAATATTGTATTAATGTTAGCCATCAGCATTAATGTGAGTTAGTACTAAGGCAAAGCAAGTTTCTTTATATAGCACATTTTATACACAGTGGCAATTCAAAGTGCTTTACATAAACAGGAATAAAAGAAACAATAATAAAAAGGATAAAAAAAACAGATAAAAACAGATAAAAAGTGTCAAATTGGTTATAAAATAATAAAAAAGAAGAGAAAAACATAATAGTGGAATATGTCAGACGTAGCACAGTGCTCATTCAGCAAAGAAACAGCTAAACAGATGTGTTTTCAGTCTTGATTTGAATGTGCCTATCGTAGGAGCACATCTAATATTTTCTGGAAGCCGATTCCAGAAGCGAGGGGCATAGTTGTTAAAAGCCGATTCTCCCTGCTTTGACTGAACTCTTGGTATTTCTTGCAATGTTTTTGAGATGATAGTATGCAGATTTACTAACTGCTTTGACATGACTATTGAAACTCGGATCTGACTTCAGAGTCACACCAAGATTCTTGACCTTATTTTTTGTTGTTTGACCTTTAGTGCCAAGGTACACATTCACCTTGAGAACCTCATCTCTGTTCCCAAATGCAATGGCTTCAGTTTTCTCTTTGTTTAACAGAAAAAAAAGTTTTGGCACATTCAACTGTTAATTTCATCAATGCATTGGCAGAGGGTGTCAATGGGGCTGTAGTCATTAGGCAGTAAGGCTAAGTAGATCTGAGTCATCAGCATAGCTGTGGTAGGAGATTTGGTTCTTTCTTATTATTTGGCTCAGAGGGAGCATATAAAAGTTGAACAGGAGAGGTGCCAAAATTGAGCCTTGTGGGACTCTACATGTCATGGGTGTCCACCTTGACCTATGGTCACTTATACTGACACAGTAATCTCTCCCTTCAAGGTAAGATCTGAACCATTTGAGGACTGTCCCAGACAGCCCAACCCAGTTTTCCAGCCTATCCAGAAATATGCTTTGATTGACATATTGACATGTGAAGTTGGGGTAGGAAGATATAGAATATAGAGTTTGTACAGTTTCAAAACAGTACATCTATGGTAAGTCCATATAAATATAGCTGTACAATGTTTAAGTGTGTGTGTGGTTCTATGAGAATTGTCTGCTTGTGAAATTGCTTATTACACAGTGGTTCATCTTACATCAGCCAGCCTAATAAAGACAGCACACACAAGTTTTGAACAGCCTCAAAGGGCAGGGATTTTCTTGGTCTGGGCTGATACACAGTTCCTCTCAAAACATCTGTAAAGAATTACAGTCTTACTATTAAAATTAAAATGGAAAAGCTTGGCTCTGAGGTCAAGCAATAATAAGGATGTACTAACGAGGATGTTCAGTGCTTGACTTTGATGCTGCATATCGTCCTCAAGCAGTGGTCAGTCTACTGCTATTGACCCTTGATGAAGTGTTAATGTAACACTGCCATTAATATTCAATTGTCAATACGTATGTTAAAGAGTCAATACGTAATAAATCTAAGGGAAAATGTTTAAAAAGGAATTATTATACAACACCAAATCAGAAAAAAGGAAGGGCAAATAGAAAAAAAGAAAGTGGTGATTTCCAAGTTTTCTTTGACTTAAATTTCATTGCAGACAATACAACAAACATTGTTTAATATGTCACCATGATTTTATAGCTTTTCTTTTTCCAAAATAAACTAAAAATAAAATATATTTAGGGCTAGTAATCAAGTAAATTGGTTAAATATTGATGTGATTTAAAACAGGAGATGTCAACAGGTTATTCCAATTACAATTTAAGAGCAAAGATGGGGTAAAGATTGCCAGTTTGCCAACAAACGTATTAGAACATTATTGAAATGTTTAAAAATAATTTTCCTTAAAGAAAAAAAGGCAGCCATTTGGATATTCACCTTCAACAGTGTATGAAATAATTCAAAGAAAGGAATCTGGAGGAATTTCAGTGCATAAAGGGACAAGGGTGCAAGCCTAAGCAGAACAATTGTGATGTCCAACCCCTCAGGAGGCACGGCAACAAGAATTGGCATTCATCTATAAGCGATATCACCACATGGGCTTAGGACTATTTTGCAAACCTTTGTCAAGTACCACAATAAAGTATGTAGTTACATTCACAAATGCCAATTAAAACTGTACTGTGCCAAAAGCAAGTCCTATGTTAACCATGTCTAGAAGTTCTGTGAAGTTTCTGGGATAGACCATCATCCAGTAGAAACGTGTAGGTGTGGTTGGATGAATAAGTATTTCAGTTTTTTTTTTTTCATATTTGTACATTTATTTTAAGGAGGGATAGTCGCCATGCCCTCCGGACCAAAAAAGAATAGGACCATCCAACCTGTTACCACCAAAAAAAGTCTAAAAGCCAGGGTCTGTCAATGGTATGAGGTTGTGTCAGAACTCTTGGCAAAGGTAACTTAAAGTTCATAATTCTGTCCATGAGGGCAATGTATGTCCCGGGCCATCTGAACATGGGAGCAGATCTCCTGTCGAAGCAGGGAGTGAGATCCGGGGAATGGAAACTTCACCCCGAGGTGGTGGAGACCATTTGGGAAACATTCAGGAAAGCGCAGGTAGACCTGTTTGCTTCCCAAGAGACCACGCATTGCATACTGTGGTTTTCTCTCTCGCATCCAGCCCCTCTGGGACTGGATGCCATGGTTCAGACATGGCCGAAGCTACGTCTGTATGCTTTTCCCCAGTCGCTCTGCTCCCAGGAGTCCTGGAGAGGGTCCGTCAAGACGGAGTACAGTTACTGCTGGTAGCCCCATTTTGGCCTACCAGAATTTGGTTGTCAGACCTCATAGCCCTGCTGGGTGGGGTCTCCTTTATGCCCTAAAATGGGCTCTCTTTTCAGCTTGGTGCAGAGAACAACATCTGAACCCAGTCAGCTGTCAGGTAGCCTCAGTGCTGGAATTTCTCCAAGATCGCCTGTCTGCTGGGTTAGCTGCATCCACTCTGAGAGTGTACGTGTCAGCTATAGCAGCTTACCGTTCTCCCCTTTATGATGAGTCACTAGGACAGGATCCGCTAATTTGTTTGCTTCCTTCGTGGAGCCATAAGGCTAAGGCCTGTCAGCACACACAGGGTACCGACATGGGATTTAACATTGGTGCTCGAGGGCATCTCTTTTCCCCCGTTTGAGCCACTGCAGGAGGCGTCAGATAAGTTTCTGACACTAAAAACAGCTTTCTTACTAGCTATTTCTTCCTTAAAAAGACCTCCAGGCTTTGTCGGTTGCACCTTCATTTCTGAAGTTGGCTCCAGGCATGTCCAAAGCCTTTTTTATCCCAGACTGGGGTACGTGCCTAAGGTGCCCACTCATGTGGCGAGACCTGCTGTGCTACAGGCCTTACACCTGCCCCCATTTCAGTCGTCGGACCAAGAAAAGTTAAACTTACTCTGCCCAGTTAGGGCTTTGAATACATATGTTAACCGGGTTATCAACTGGAGAAAGAGTACACAGTTACTGGTCTGCTTCGGACCCTCAAAGAGGGGGATGGGCAGACAATAAGTAATTGGATAGTTGAGACTATCCCAATTACCTATCAGGCAGCTGGACGTCCCGCACCTAAATTTGTTAAGGCTCACTCTACAAGGGTTGTAGGGGCCTCCAAAGCTTCTATTTCGGGTTCAGCCCTTTCTAACATTTGTTTGGCTGCAGGATGGTCGACACCACATACATTTGTGCGTCACTATCAACTCGATGTAGACCCCTCACCAGGGTCCTCTATTCTCACTGCGTAGTGTGTGTTCACAGTCAGCAGTGAGTCTGGCCTAGTGGGTATTGCGTTCCCCTAGCGTTCTGGTTAGACGCAGTGTTGAAGTTCCCTAGATGGGGAATGTCTCGGGTTACGTATGTAACCATAGTTCCCTGAAAGGGAACGAGACACTGCGTATTCCGCCATACTCTCTTCTGCCTGGTACTTCTTTCAAGCAAATTCGAAGTTAACACTGAATGCTCAGTACAGGCTTTTATACTCTCTGGTCTGACGACACCTGCTTAATTACATTAAATTGATTTCACATGTGCTTCAAGACACGTATAAAAGAGGTGTTCCCCTAGCGTTCTGGTTAGACGCAGTGTCTCGTTCCCTCTCGGGGAACTATAGTTACATACGTAACCCGAGACGTTCTCTGATGGTCCCACATTCTGCACATAATACAAAGTCCTGGCTGCAGAGGAAGAGAATACTGGTACTTTACTGGCCTGCAGTCCCAACAAAGACTCTGTACTGTTGCACACTTTAAGACTTGATTATAGTAATGGGACAAACTTACACTTGAAACATTTCATTACGTGCTGTGTTCAGTCGCTAAATATCTATTGTGAAAAGGAAAGGCAACATTACAAAGTGGTAAATGCTTTACTGTTTCAAACTTTTTTTAATTGTGTTGCAAAAAACAAAATTGAAATATGTATTTATTTAAAAAATAAAATAAAATAAATAAATAAAAATCATTAAAAACATTAAATAATGTTTGTTGTATTTTCTGCAATAAAATAAAAGTCTAGGTAAATTTAGAAATCCCTATTTTATTATTTATTTGCATTTCCCATACTCTCCCAACTTTTTCTTATTTTGTAAAAAAAAAAGCAGTGTTTTGGATAAAATATTTAGATAAAAGATTGCCTAAATGATAATATGTAAAACTGCATTATTAATAAACTCAAGTCTTCAATATTTTATCATGTTTATTGTGAACAGGTTTTAGTCTCTATATGCCTCTCTAAACAGCTTTTTTACTTTCCTTCCTTCTTTCTTTCTTTCTTTCTTTCTTTCTTTTGATGAAATGAAAAATGAATTTAGGCTTTAATTTTGGAAAAAATCTTTTGGGAGACATATTTTGGTCTTCCAACCTAATCTGACCTTTATTCATATTTATGGTAAACAAGAAACTTTTTTGGTAATTTTATCCACCTGTTACAAAGGTGTCTGCAGAAGACACATGATCGCAATGACCAAGTATCAAACTCCTCACACACCATCAAGCTCCGCCGGCTCTTCCTTAAAAGAAGATCAAAGCACAGGCTCATCGGGACCGCAAGCCAGCATTATTGGCCACCGAGAGCGACAGAGGGGGTGAGTCATCAAGTTCAACTAACCTGTATTTTGAACTGTTTCAACAGATTTGGAAGAGCTCCAACGATTTTGGAAGAGCACAACGGGAAGATCAAACCCTCAAACATTGCTGGCCCCAAGTGAGAATAATAGACTGTAAAGAACATTTACCCAGCCCTCATCCCCTCCCACATTTTATAGTGCAAAATGGTCTGCTGTACTGTGTCGCAGAGAGGTGGGGGGTAAAGAAGACCTTACTGGTCGTCCCGAAGGACAAGAGGGAGACAGTACTGGAGCTGGAAACATAGAGATCGATTCCGCTGGCCCGGTCTGGATGGAGAAGTCAAGAGGTATTATCAAGCATGCAACACCTGCCAGAAAACGTCTCCCCAGCAACCACCCCCCAGCCCTCTAATACCGTTACCCATCATTGATGTGCCCTTCACCCGCATCGGTCTTTGCAGAAGTCGGCCCGGGGTCACGAGCACATCCTTGTCATCCTATATTACACCCCCCAGTATCCAGAAGCGATTCCCCTGAGAAGAGCCACATCATCTGTGATCACCAAGGAGCTGTTTCTGCTGTGCAGTCGAGTGGGAATCCCAGCGGAGATACTGACCGACCAGGGCACCCCTTTATGTCCCGGCTGTTGGCAGAACTCTGCCACCTACTGAAATTTAAACAGCTGAAGACATCGGTGTACCATGGGCAGACTGACAGCCTAGTAGAAAGGTTTTACTAAACCCTGAAGCAGATGCTCCGTCGAGTGGTGGCAGAAGATGAGCGCGACTAGGACATCATGATCCCATACGTGTTGTTCGGCATAAGAGAGGTACCCCAGGCCTCCACAGGCTTTACACCGTTCTAACTCTTATTTGGCCATCAGGCTCTTGGATGTAGCACGCTAAGTTTGGGAACAGCAACCAGCACCTCAACGGTCCGTGATTGAAAACATACGGGACATCAGGGAGCGCATCGAAAGAGTCATGCCCATTGTCAAGCAACATCTGACCAAAGCCCAGCGCGCCCAACACCGATTATATAACCGGCCCGCCCAACCTAGAGAGTTTCAACCTGGGGATAAAGTGATGATCCTGATACCCACCATGACATCGAAGTTCCTTGCATCGTGGAAGGGACCGTCTACGGTGGTTGAAAGGGTAGGGCTAGTAAATTATTGAGTCCGTCAGCCGGGACGAAGAACAACTGTACCACATCAATCTGATGAATAGATGGGTTGCAGTTCCAGGCCACCTAGTTTCCTTCACGGAAGAAAGTCCCCCAGTCGTCCACATAGGTGAGCTACTTTCAGCGAACCAGAAGGTGGAGCTGCAAGCCCTGGTTGGTCAGTTCAAGGATGTGTTCTTACAGAAATCGGGCTGAACGTCCATCATCCAGCACGACATCCTTACTCCACCTGGTACCATCGTCCGGCAAAGGCCTTATCGAGTACCAGAAGCTCGCCGGCTGGCTATCAACGGAGAGATCGAAAAGATGGTGAAGTTAGGAATCATCGAACCCTCCCATAGCCCGTGGTCCAGCCCAGTGGTGATGGTTCCCAAACCTGATGGCGCTCTCTTGTTCTGCAATGACTTCATAAAGTTTAACGAAATCTCAAAGTTCGATGGGTATCCCATGCCTCGGGTGGACAAACTGCTGGATAGGCTGGTTGGAGCCCAATTCATCTCAACCATCAACCTCACAAAAGGCTACTGGCAGTTACCACTCAGTCCAGATGCCAAGGAGTAAACCGCCTTTTTTATGCCCAGTTGGCACTGGCAATACCAGGTTCTTCCCTTCGGGCTCCACGGGGCCCCAGCCACATTCCAGAAAATGATGGACATCCTGCTGTGGCCCCACCAGCCATATATAGCAGCATACTTGGACAATCTGATTGTCCACTTCGAGTCATGGGAAGAACATCTATCCCGGTTACGGAGGGTACTTTTGGATCTGCGATGGGCTGGGCTCACAGCTAACCCCAGGAAATGTCACCTAGGACTAGCTGAAGCCAAATACCTCGGTTTCCACATAGGAAGAGGTCTCATCCAGCCGCAGAAAAACAAGATCAAAGCACTTCAAAAAACTCCACAACCCACCACAAAGACGAAGGTAAGTGCATTTCTGGGGTTAGCGGGCTACTATAGATGTTTCATACCTAATTTCTCATCCATAGCCAGCCCACTAACAGACCTGACCAGAAAGGGACAGCCAGAGAGGATGAAGTAGAACAGAACGGCAGAACACGCGTTCCAGACCCTGAAGTCTGCTTTAACCTCCTCACCGGTACTGCACGCACCTGACTTTGGCTTGCCCTTCATATTACAGACCGACGCCTTGACTCGGGCCTGGGTGCGGTCCTATCCCATGTCCACAACGGTGAAGAACATCCCATCACATCCGAGAAGGAGGCCCTGGCGATCAAGTGGGCAATCCTGGAACTCAAGTATTACTTGCTGGGAAGAAAGTTTACTCTGGCGACAGATCACGCCCTGCTACAATGGATGGCAACAGCAAAGAATAATAACGCTCGGGTCACCAGATGGTTCCTGTCGCTCCAGGATTACCACTTCACGGTCCAACATCGAGCTGGGGCCTCCCACGGAAATGTGGATGGACTCTCAAGACTGTGTTCAGGATAGGCAGGTCTGTTTAAACATTCACCCCACCCCCATAACATTCCCTTATTTTCGCAGACATCCCAGGACCAGGACGACGCTAAGCGGGGGTGGGGTGGGGGGGATGTGGCGAGTATACTGATGCCACATCGCCTTGGTCCAGGACTCACCCCAGCTGTCTCCTCATCAGCACAGATCGATGGATGGATGGAGCTCATCAGGAGACACACATATAAGCCAACCCCAAACACAAGGAAGACGAGCTTTATTTGATTCAGTGACTCCCTGCGCTAACATGTGTGTCTCTCTGTCTCTCCTATACAGCGGACTCCAGCAGTTGACCGATCCTTCCCCAGAACTCCCACTCAACCTCACCTTCTCCCCAGAGCACCTACACATTAAAAAGCACCTTATCCATCTTGTTTCACTTACTGCACTTTGTAAATAAATCACCCTCCGGGGACTTGTTTGTAACACCAACTCTTATGTGTGTTTTCCCCCTGACTCGCCACAATATATATATATATATATATATATATATATATATATATATATATATGAACAATATCACACAAGTAGCAGTGCATTATGGCTATCAGCACTGGTGTGAGGTTTGCGTTGGCATGAGGCCACAGGCCAAGTGTCTTAGTGTCACCAGTTATGATCAAACACATCAGTCAAGGATATTTCCCAGTATTTCTCTGCAATCGGGATATCACAATATTTAACCCCGAAAATGCCAAAGCAGTGCAGATTACTGTTTTGTTTGTGAAACGGAATAATGCTAAACACATGCGGGCATTTCTTTTTCTTTCTTTTTACAGAACTAGTCTGCAGCAACAGTAACAGGAGACTCACTAGAAACAAACAGATGGCCAACAAAAAAGTAACTCAGGCTTATACAAAGAGTGGCCATCACAAAATACATACATTCTTGGTATGTTGATATGTGAGAGTCTCATTTCATTTCATTTAATATTTTTTTTTAAACTAATCATTTTAGTCAATGATAATTTATGTTTTTTTTTTAATAAATCAAATTTGCTTTGAATAAATTACTTGAATAAATGATTAAGTGAACAACTCATTAGGATAAAGACTTTTTTACTTTTAAGTTTTATATTTATCTATTTATCCATAATTATTTATCTTAAGTTCTTTTTAAAGGGGCTTATTTACCAGGCAAAGTAACAAAAAAAAAAAAAAAAAAAAAAAAAAAAAAAATATATATATATATATATATATATATATATATATATATATATATATATATATATATATATATATATATATATATATATATATATATTTAACTTGCCCTGTTAAACATCACTTGTGAAATATCATCACAAGTCAGGGCTGATGATTATGTATTCAGCTGTATGTTTTGTCGTCATTATTTCAAGCTACCTTTCAGCTTGATATACAGTATTACATCATCTTAAAGTAACATACATTTAAGAGTGTTTAGAGATCTAGAACAAAACCAAATAAGCATGACATAAACATGATATTATTATTGTGATATTGAGCAGTGGCCATATTCTGACCCTGGGTTCCACCAGCTTGCATTGTGTGTGTGTTCTGCACTCTCATTAGAGGCTGCTTGTGTTTGGTTGTTTGTCACCCTCCACATAGTCTCCTCTGATAATCATCTCTAATGAAGGGCTGTGTGCGGCTGCGCTGCTGACTGATAACCATCATGTCAAAAAGGGTAGGGTTCAGGTCTCGGAAACAAATCGCAGCATTCCATCTTAACCATTTGGATGTCTTCCATAATGCCACACACTCGCTGATTGTGCTTGTAATGAACCTACCCCTGAATCAGACTTGGCACCACCCAAGCATTCTTGGCCCGTCCCTGTAGCTCTGCGTGAGGTGGCTCATATCAGGACTGTGCGTGTATATATGTGTGTGCTGATGTCAGGTGGAGATAACACACGCTGTATGTCAGCTGCTTGTTTGTGTGTGTGTGTGTGTGTGTGTGTGTGTGTGTGTGTGTGTGTGTGTGTGTGTGTGCTGTACTGGTGAGTGTTGACACATTCATGGTTATGTGTGTGCATGTAAATATATTTATATCAAATGATATGTGGAATCGCATACTGTCTCAGAGAGGGATCATTAGGTGTGGGTCAGAAATCTTTTTCCCATTTGCTAAAAATGTAATCTAGTCGTAAGTAGATGAAGGAATTTTTAATACAAAGCAGTCTGTCTAAACTCATCATAAGTTTTATTCCTTTCTGCTGAATTTATGGTTTTCAGTTTCGTGTCTGTTCAAACCTGTATGCGTTTTAGCATTTGCTTTTATCCAAAGAGACTCATACCTGTGAACAAAAACCCATCAGTAGGCTTCCCAGGAAGACGTTGGGGGTTTAGAGGCTTGTTCAAGGGAATCATATCAGCTGTGTTTTAAAGGAAGAGAGTGCTGGTTATTCTCTCCGCTACCTACAATCTCTGTCTTTGTCAGGATACAAACCTTCAACTCTTTAACCATTAGGCCACGATTTCTTCTTTAACAATTAGCTTTATTACTAAGTAGTTTACACAAGTGTTCTTAGTCCCTTTATTAATCAGGGGTCACCACAACGGAATGAACTGCTAATTATGTTTTAGGCAGCGGATGCCCTTCCAGCTGCAACCCATCAATGGGAAATACCCATACACCCTCACACATGAACATACACCACAGCCAATTTAGCTTACCCAATTCACCTATATCACATGTTTTTGGACCAACGGAAAACCCACTCGAACACGGGGAGAACATGCAAACTCCACACATAAATGCCAACTGACCCAGCTGAGGCTCAAACCGGCAACCTTCTTGCTGAGGCCACAGAGCTACCCACTGCACCACTGCAATACCCATGCACCATGTCATAAAGTGCAAAGTTGTCTCGGACTGGTTTCTTGAACATGACAATGAGTTCACTATACTCAATGGCCTCCACAGTCACCAGAGCACATTCCAATAGAGCACCTTTGGGATGTGGTGGAACGGGAAATTCACATCATGGATGTGCAGCCGACAAATCTGCTGCAACTGTGTGATATTATCATGTCAATAAGGAATACCTTGTGGAATCTATACCATGTATCCCTATATATTTATGCCATCTGTGCAGGATTTAGGCAGTTCGGAAGACAAAAGGGGGTCCAACCTATATATATATAAACAAATTTAAACATGCAAAACTGTAATAACCTGTAAAATGAGTATCAAACTATATAACAACCTGCAGCTGAACAATCTCAAAACAGTTTAGATTATAGTGAACTATAAAAATTATTGTCAAATACTGTCTCCCCCTATGTCTATGTTGAATAGTTTGAACTTCTGAGCAAATCACTGGTACAACCCTCCCTTCTCTCCAAGAACTCTACTTATCCAAAGCGAGCAAGGGCTGCCAAAATCACTCTGGACCCTTCACACCCAGCACACTGCCTCTTTGAACTTTTACCTTCTTGTTGACGTTACAGAGCACTGTGCATCAGAACAGCCCCACGCAGAAACATTATATTCCCTCAGGCTCAGGCAATCCATCTTATGCACACTTGATGATAATAATTATGAAACAAACATCACTACTTGCTGTACACTTTTTTATATATACACTTATTTAACAACATACTATACATGACAATTTGCTCATACAGTAACAGCTGCACATATAACGTTGAATACAGGCCCAGATTGGCTAATCGGGTTTCCCTTGCTGCTTGCGCTTTCAGCAGTCGCACTTCTTTCATTCATTTATTTAATTATTTGACCATAGTCTCACTCTTTTTATTCATTATTTTGCCGCAGCCCCGTGAGTAAAATGCAGCCTGCAGGTTAATAATGATTTAACTATCATTCGACCAAACCGGCGCATCTTAGTGAATATAAGAATTTGAATAATTAATAATAATGAATATTACACCTGCTCAATGAAAATCAAATGATTCACTAAACTAATAAATCTGACATAACTTGATCAGAAATCTAAAAAGAGAAGAAAAAGATTATGCCATCAATAGAAAGTAATACTGTGGTGAAAAGAGTCTTGCAGATAGCAGTGGAATATTTATTTTATTTTCCAAACACACCAGCGTAACAGCGCATGATCAGCACGTTGTGTTACAATTCCGCGACACGAGTTCAAACCTCACCTGAGTAATTTTGGTCACACTTTACAATAAGGTTCATTAGTTAATGTTAATTAATGCATTTACTAAGATGAACAAACAATAAACAATATATTTACTACTGTATTTGTACTTGTTAGTTAACGTTAGTTAATGAAAATACAGTAGTTCTTTGTTTGTTCATGTTAACTCATGGTGCATGAGTAACTAATGTTAGTAACTAATGTTAACAAGCATCGACTTGAATGTTAATAATGCATTAGTAAATGTTCAATTATGATGAAAAAAATGCTGTACATGTGTTGTTTATGATTAGTTCACGTTAGTAAATGCATTAACTTATGATCCTTATTGTAAAGTGTTACCATAATTTTTATTTTATTTATTTATTTATTTATTTTGTTAAGACATATGATACTGTTAGGGTTGTTGAACATTTGAATTTCTAAAGCAGCTGTTTTCTTGAAAAAGATGTGATAGTGTCATTAGAAACTGAATTGGAAATGACCATATTTAAATATAGTCAGTTGTGAACTGAGGTGGGCCAGTCTAAGGCTTGAAATTACAGGGCTAAAAAGGAGTCCCACTCCGGCCACTTGTCCACATACACTTGTCCATTCATACATTTGCATTCACTACTTACTTCTATTTCTTTTTTTGTCCTGTCTCTGAAATTTTCTTTCTGATTCTGTAAGTTCTTTCGGATTGTAATTTATTCTTCTAATAACCACTGTAATTACCTTATATGAAGTGTGTAGAAATTATATGCAGTGGTGTAAACATTTTTTGTCTCTTACTGATTTCTTATTTGTTTGGATGTTTGTCACACTAATATTTTAGATCATCCCACAAGTTTAAGCATTAGTCAAAGATAACACAAACACATCATGTATTTTTGGAATTAAGGTTTTTTATGGCATTCACTGCATTTTTCTGCTCTATAATGGCATTCAGTGAGTATATATTATATTGGAGTGTACTGTAATTAGTTTCAAGAAAGTTTAACCTTTTAGGGTTTTATTAATTTATTTAATTAATAAGTTAATTGTAGGTTAATTAATTAATTAACTAATTTAGTTGTTTATTTGTTTTAAATTTATTTGTTTCTTTATTCATTTATTAATTAAATTTTACAGCCAATGTTTTTATGAAATTATTTTAGATTGATCTTAACATATTTAATGTGTGTAAAATGTACAAAAAGGAATTAAATGTAATAAATTATTTTTAAAATAAAATAAAAAACTGGGAAAATACCTTTTTAAGATACCTTCAAAGACAATTGTTCAATTGTTCTCTAGTAACTCTGCGAGCAGTAATTTTCTGTTCTTTTCTCTTTGTTTATTTGTTTTTCATTAATAATGAGTGCTGTTTGGAGTTCAGATTAGTTAATTTGAAAATAAAATGAATTATTTAAACATATACTGTGAGTTTTTTTAACCACCTAAATACAAATGTACATTTTTAAAAAAAGTTGTTATAAACAAAATTAAAAAAATGCATGCGTGTGTAAATACATTTGGATGAAATCACATCAATAAAAGTAGCTACTGGTGCAAAAAAAAAAAAAAAATTAGTTGTTCTACCGAAACGCAAGATCTGGCTCTGGATCTGGCCCTGGACCAGCAGTCTGTGTTGAAATGGAAAGCTTATCATACACACGGCCAGAAACTATGTGTAATTAGCAGTGCTCTGTGCCGATATGCCAAATGATGTTTAATAGCTGTTGAGGCACTTTTTTGGTGGTGACTGAGCCAGTAATTGAAGAAAAACAGCTTGTTGAGAAACTGAGATGCCGAACCGCAATCCATCACATGGGGACTACTGTTATGTCAGGGTGTGTCAAGAATTAATTATTATGTCAACTTAACTCATCATTCAGCCAAACAGAAATCAAAGGGAACTTCATTGTTCGACATGTTTTACCCTCAGGAGCACACAAATGTGTAATTATTTTTGTCAGGATAATGATATTCCTATTAGTTTGACAGTCACAGTCTTATGCTTTCTAGAGCTGATTAGTCATACTAGTGTGATGGTACAGGTATCACAAATGATACAATTATCATGTTAAAATACTGTGTACAACAGAAATCATTAATCATGCATGTTCACATGTTAATGCATGAATATTTTGATTAAGAAATAATTTAAATTAATTCATAATTTACTTTAAAACAAATACAATTTGTTATATTTCTGTTTTAGACTCCCTATTAGAAAAAAAAAAAACATAAAACATATCAGCACTTTTTTATTAATGTGACATTAAAAAAACACAGTAACACCACAATGATTCACCAGTGAAAAACATCTTCAGATCTTTAGTGGTGTTGGCAATAAAAAAAAATAAATAAATAAAAAACACTGCACTGTAAACAAATCCTGGTTGCCTTAAATTATTAAACTGAATCAAATTACCTTATGAGTACATTGAACTTATATTATATGTTAACTAATGACCTAAAAACATATGCTGACAGGATTAATTGATCATATATATATATATATTTTTTTTTACAGTTCAGTGACAATGATGGTATAATGTTTAAATTAAGTAAACAATTTACATTGTGATTATTATATTATTTTTTTTTACATCTACCTAACAATAAATCATTAGATAAATAAGACATATTCTGATAACTGAAAAATTACAGCAGAGTTATAAAAGGCATTTCTTCTAAAACATCATGAAATAGGAAGAAATAAATTTGCTAATAATTGCCAATAAATAAATAATTGTTATTTATTGCCACATCAGACAAAAGAGTGTAGTCATTCAGAAAACATGTTTCATTTTGAAATATAAAGAAATTCATTCATTTATTTTCTTTTTCGGTTTTGTCCCTTTATTAATCCGGGGTCGCCACAGCGGAATGAACCGCCAATTTATCCAGCATATGTTTTTACGCAGTGGATGCCCTTTCAGCTGCAACCCATCTCAGGGAAACATCCATACACACTCTTGCACCATGGACAATTTAGAATACCCAAATCACCTGTACAGCATGTCTTGGGACTGTGGGGGAAACCGGAGCACTCGGAGCAAACTCAAGCGGATGCAGGGAGAACATGCAAACTCCACACAGAAATGCCAACTGACCCAGTCGACAGCATTACCTACTGCACCACTGCGTCACCTCATATAAAAAACTGTAAACCTAAATAATAGTTTAAGTGTAATTTTCTATTAAGTCTAAGTACAGACACTCTTATATGTAAACAGTTAAAGACAAAAGTATTAGTCCCCCCTATTGTATATCAAATATTTACCTTGTGCTGTTTAAACGAGATAAGTTTTACTGTTTTCATTCATCATTTTCTTTTTGGCTTGATCCTTTTATTAATCTGGGGTCACCACAGCAGAATGAACCACCAAATTATCCACCATAGTATTACTCCGTGGATGCTCTTCCAGCCGCAACCCATAACTGGAAACATCTATACACACTCATTTACACACACACTACGATCAATTTTAACATACCCAAATCACTTTTACCACATGTCTTTGGACATGAAATCCGCACGAACACTGTGAAAACATACAAACTCCACACAGAAATGCCAACCGACTCTGAGACGTTCTTGCTGTGAGGCGAAGATGCTTACCCACTGTGCCACTGTGTCACCTTTTACTGTTAATATTTGTACTGTTAAAAATATATATTTTTGGTCTGACATGATGGCAATATTATTGTATGTTATTTTTTTGAAGTTATTTTGCAAGTTACTTAAAGTGCAATTTACAGGCTTTACTAGGAAAATTAGACATAGGAGAGTTAGGTTAGTTAGGCAAGGCAATGAACAACAGTAGTTGGTAACACTTTACAATAAGGTTCATTATTTAATGGATTTACTAACATGAATTATTCATGAACAACACATGTACAGCATTTATTCATCATAATTGAACATTTACTAATGCACTATTAACATCCAAGTCCATGCTTGTTAACATTAGTTAATGCACTGTGAGTTAACATTAACAAACAATGAACTACTGTATTTTCATTAACTAACGTTAACTAACATGAACAAATACAGTAGTAAATGTATTGTTCATTGTTTGTTCATCTTAGTAAATACATTATTTAACAATAACTAATGAACCTTATCGTAAAGTGTGACCCAGTAGTTTGTTCTGTAGCCAGTTAAAAGAAAAGTTCAGTATTAGTATTTTTATTTTTATTACAGCTAAAGTACTATATATATATATATATATATATATATATATATATATATATATATATATATATATATATATATATATATATATATATATATATATATATATATATATAATTGCTCTGGTAAACATCATTTGGGAAGTATTTGAAAAAAAATGTCTTCAACTGTAAATGAATGAATGAATAAATAAATCAATAAATAAATAAGCATTGAAGTACAATAAATTGACTTAATCAAAACGAAACAGTAACAAACAATAAAATAAAAATCTTAATTATTTCTGATGAAAATAATAAAATCAAATGAGCATAAAATACAAATACATAATGTTATAATTATGTCAATTATTAAAAAGTATTTTGTGCAAGAAAAATTAATTACTACAATTGTTTTCCTATCAAATTTGATAAATGTGGAGCATTTGTGCTGGGTAAGTTCTGGTATGGTTATCAATCAAATGTTTCATATTCAGTTTCATAAAGTTTGTTGTCAGTGGAGAATAAAATATTTTTATTTGTTTTAGCATCAATAATTCAGAACAAATGGGAGATCTAGAGATTAAATAGAATAAACAATAATAGAAGTGTTACGTCTTTTATAATTATAAATTCAGCACAATTTTTCTCAATTCTTACTGAGGACTGAGTAGGTCCATTTCTTTTTAATCTTCAGCGTGAAAAATGTGACCTGCCAGCACAAAGCTTGCTTTTCCTCAAAGCTGAGACAACCCTAAAAGCTTCCTACCTGAATCCTTTATCCAAATATTGAGAGAGACCCTCTTGATATTCTAGCTCACTGCTGTTTACCCTGAGATTGCAGGGATTAACGCATCACTAGTCATTCCTTCAGAGAGAGTGAGGATAAGCTTTCAAACGTTTCACCTGTTTAAGTCTCTGAAGCTGGACAAAAATACACTGACAACTATACAATAGTTTAAATGCAAGTAAACAGAGGAGATTAAATTGTGAAATATTTGATTAAATTGTGATGCATTGTTCCTTGTGTGATTTAGGTCATATTTTAGCGGGGTCATGCATTTTTGCTTATTTATTCGATCACCTGTCCCAAGAAGAAAAACAGATTTTCTGGCAGAAATCTCTCAGAAATGTCTAATTTACAGTGTAATTAATATTAAAGTTGCTGTAACTGAGTGATACTTTTCAACTGAAGTAAGAACATTACTGTTCATTTTACAGCGGCTTATAATTTATACCTCAAAATATTGTAAATAAATACTGTATAATTCAATAAAGAGCAGCAGCATTTTTGTTGCAAATATATTTAGCATAATAATTATGTTTTCAACAAAAGAAAGTTACATTCATCAAGATAAATACACATGCTTAAAAAACAGTGAATTCCCATTGAAAATAGTATAGTAATTTAACGCAAACAGTATAAATATTAGTGTTTTTAAACCATACTAAAGTAATTGAATTAATCTGTTATGGTAATGCAGAATTTGTTACAGTTTATCAGTTCATTATTGTTAATACTAATTATTGCTAATAACAATTGTTGTTAAAACAATAATACATAGTGTTACAGAATAGAATGGTTTAAAAACAATACTCATTATAAATTACATTAGAAATGTTCATGTGGGTTGAATAGGAATTGAATGACAATAATGTGGGTTTTGATAATTATTGTTCTTTTTAAAGGCTAAAGACAATGTTTTACTTAAATTTAAAAATTAAAACTGTTTATATTTGCATTGAAATGTATTGAGATTTCTAATTAGCAATACTGTTTATACATATATACAGGTATGGTTGAAGTCAGAATTACCATCCCCCTTAATTATTAGCCCCCTGTTAATTAAAAAAAAAAATTCTGAATTTCTGATTAACGGAGAGAATAATTTTTCAACATATTTCTAAAAATAATTGTTTCAATAACTAATTTCTAATAACATATTCATTTTATCTTTGTCATTAACCCAACACTGGAAAACACACATAACAAAAAAAACAACAAGAATTACTACAAATAATTATATACATTTTAAAAAAAGAATCAAAAAATGTAATTTTATGCTGCAAATATATACTGGCTGTTTTCTGGGACTGGTTAATTTTTATATTATACTACAATACACCATTTGCTGCAATAAAAACTAATATGCTGCAGAGTTTGTTACAGTTTATCAGTTCATTATTGTTAATACTAATTATTGCTAATAATGTTGTTGTTAAAACAATAATACATAGTGTTACAGATTAGAATAGTTAAAAAACACTATAGTACTCATTATAAAACAAAAGAAAACTTTTTAGGGACTGGTTAATAGCAACAACTGCATTACTGAATAAATCACCCAGATAGATAAGTTTAGTTGTGCTAATCATCGTTTTAGTTTTTTAATTATATAGAATATTTGTGACATTGAATGTCTGTCCAGTATAATACACCCATAGTGTAGTGTGTTAATGAATTTTTTTGGACTTTTCCATTATGAGTGATCTGATAATGATTTCTTTTCTGTTCAGATTTCTCCATCTGTTGAACATTGTAGATCACTTGGATGAGTAACCGCCCCACTGGTGTCTGATTTATTCAGCTCTGTGATTTACTTGATTTGGCAAATGTTCTTTCAGTATATTGATGTAGTGTGCAGTATATTTACACATGTGATGAAATATGACTTCCTCTTGACGTTGTACCTGTTTGTTAAGCTGGACTTCTCTCTCTTTTGGATGCAGCACAATAGACAGCCTGTTCACAGCCGTTGACCCTTACAGCACGTCCTGTCGTAATGGAAAGTGTCCGTTTCCAGCAGTTTTACATGACGTCAGCTCTTTACCCCATCAGCCTGATGATGTAGAAAAGACACGATGCATGAGAGTATAATAAGATGTTTTCAGATGGAAAATGGAAAGTGACTGAAGATTTCAGCTTTACATCATGTTTCCGAAAAAAACACATCCTGTGATTTTTTTTATTCACTTCAAATTGTGCACTAACTTTTATTGTGAATAATGTAACACTCCTAACATCAGTTTGCAGGAGAAGTGCAGTTTTCCGTGATGGAGTATCGAGAATATGAGGGATGCATTTCCTCTGTCATACACTGAGTGGCAGGAGATCTGTAGTGGATTTTTCCCTCTTGTGGTTGGTCTTTCACTTCAAGGCCATTTCCTTTAATCCACCTCAGCTGCTTTAACTTCCATTGTAATGTATACCAAGGACTCAAAATCAATTGCCATAACACTGGAACTGTTTTTCATAATGCATGAAGATCTGCTACAAGTCAAAGTGTGATGCCTCTTCTGTTGTGATTAGCTACTTTTCCTTGCCTTTCTTGCCACACAAGCAGGAACTGAACTGATTTAGAGAATTTTTAAAGGAAAAACGGTTTTGTTTATAAGTCCAAATTGACATGACAGTTATTACAGATGCGAGTAAACATAAATGAAAACTAAATGAAGGAGATACAGTTTCAATATTTTAATGTCTTTAACATATACCAAACCTCACAGGGGTAAACTCATTGGGATGAAAAGTAAGGATCGAGACTGGACTGTGTGTGTGTGTGTGTTTTTTTTTGTCAGTTAAACACTCAAAAAACTTTTACTTGTTCAAACTACTTAATTAAAATGAGCACAATTCTTGAGATTTCATTGGGACAACTTAATTTTTAAAGTTTAATCCACATAAATTTGTTTAAAATGTTAAGTTAACTTTATCGATTTGTTTTGTGACAGCATGAATGAATAGTGTGGAACATTTTCTTCAGGAGAAAATTGTCTTATTTGTTTTATTTATTTTTATTGATTTAGAAATGTGTTAAAAATTCCTCTCTCCTCTAAATATACACTGTATATAAATATACACTGTATATGTTTTGTCTGTCTTTGCCATGAGTACATAATAATTGTCTAGTTATTTTGCAATATATTGTAACAATATATTGCAATAATATATTATAGTAGTATCCTATTATTGCAATGTAAAGGTTTATTTATTCTTTTGTTAACTAGGTAAATCAGGTAGGATTTTGAATATTAGTTTTTTTTTTGTTCTGTAGCCAATTGTGCGATAATAATATTGACCTAAAAGTTCAGATGAAAAACCTCTAGTGTCATCTAAAATGTCCGTCATAAATGAGCATTTTATTCATTCATCTATGTTAATGTTGAGTTTTTTCATTTTAAAGACCTTTAAAAGAGTATATTCTGTGCCATACACTTGAAATTACTGAACCTTTTCACAGGGGCCTGATAAAAAAAGATAATTTTTGAAGGAAACTTTTTATATATTATTATGCATATGCATCATATTATTTTAGTAAATGATTATGGTTTTCGTCATTTAACCTTCATCAATATTCTAAAGGTGGGTTACAGTTGATTAGTCATGATCTAGTGATTAGTTATGAGTTATACAGTTGGTTTGCCTATTAAAAACATTTCATAATTGTGTTTCTTTTTTTATTAGAAGGAAAAAATTGAACACGCCAGTGTTTGTTTTTGTTTTATTTGAGAGGTGTCCAACCCTGCATGCACCATGACCTACACTACCATTACTCATCTTGAAAAGCTTAAATATACACACCTTTATAAACTAGACACGACTTTTCAAAATATATCTATGAGTTATGAACCTCCTCCTCCTCCCACATTTAGACAGCTTTCACATTTGACATTACTGAAAAGGAATTTGCTATCCAGGGATCCTACGCTCCTTCAGCGGCTGTGGCTGTGTACGACACTGCTGCTTTTCCCGAGCAGATGATCCTACGCATGAATCAGAGCTGGGTTTCAGGCCAGAAGTGAATGTGTGTGTTGGACTGGGCTCCACATTTCTGAAGACCACACAGGTTTCCAGCCTGACGTCCAACTCTCTCTGCTGCCCTCCATCTTTGTCTTGACATGTCTCAATGGAAATGAGGTCACAAGTTCAACAGCAGCAGGGGAAGATGAGCCAGAGGCCTGGGCAACCTGTGGAATACCCACCGCCATAAGACTAAAACACTGCTACACCTCTGCGATCTTTCAAACACGGCTAAAACAGACTAGCCAAATATATCAGGATTAAAAAAGTTCAAAAATGTAATGTCTACACAGTCAAATAATGTCAATCAGCTTTAACAAATATTGTGTATTTCTCATTGTATATTCCTTATTGTAATTTCTCCTTTCATAATATAAGTTGAAACATATTATATTAAGAAAATGCTACTAACCATTTACATAGAATTTCACCAAAAAAATACTAATTTGATGCTTATTAATAGTTAGTAAGGAAGTAGTTAGGTTTAGGTAATAAACCAGGCATGGTGGCTCACTTATCAGTGCATGGCAAGAAGGTTGCTGGTTTAAGTCCCGACTGGGCAAAGAGGTCTTTCTGTACAAAATTTGCATGTCCTCCTTGTGTTTGTGTGGGTTTCTTTTGGGTGCTCGGGTTACCCCCACAGTTCAAAGATATGCACACTGTAAAAAAGTTTTTTTAAATGAATTAGTTATCACAACTTAGTTAAGGGATGTTTCACAACTGATTTAAGTGAACTTGTCTGAATTGAATGTGTTGACATAACTTATTTTATATATATATATATATATATATATATATATATATATATATATATATATATATATATATATTAGTTAACTTGACTTCTTTGTGCATTATGAACTTTAAATAGTACAAATATGGGCAAATGAAAACAAATATAATTAAATAAATTTCCTTATTTTATCTGTATGCGTTTAATAATTTCTATGTGTTTTGTTATTTATATATAATTTAATGTTGATCAAATTTTAATGGGTTTGGGATCAGTTTTAAACATGCATTTTATGTTAAATATTTAACAAACAACAATTGTCTGCACCTGATAGTTTTTATTTTTTAGGTGTTTTAGATGTTTTAGAACAGGTTGAATTGTACTATTAACAAATTTGTAGTTACTATAAAATTTTTGAATATAAATATTTCTGAAAAAATTTATTATTTCTTTTAATATTGCTTTAAACATTTTCATTTGAGGAATTATGCATGGCACTGGGCAATAGATTTTTACATATAAAATTCCCATTGAAAACGGAAGTAAAATAAAAACAAGTCACAAATATTGTGAAGAAATGCTGAATTAAACATATTGAAACCAACTGAAATAATCTATAATTATGTTTTAGCTAGAAAAATGATTTTTGGGGAAAAAATCTTCATCTTACTTGGGACACATATTTTGAAAAAATACTTAGATTTTTCTCAACGATACACTCTGGGCAAGTTTAATACCTTTTTTTTTTGTATAGGGATAAAAGGGATAAAAACATCCGCTAAATTAAACAGCTGTAAAACTGCATTAGACAAATATTGATCAAAACTACTGATCAAAACTACACTATTAACCCTAACTGTAGATTATGCAGTAAATAACTGTAAAATAGCCAGTGTTTTGCTGTAATAAAAGGAAACAGTATTTTACTGTAAAAGGAGCAGGATTTGTATGAAATTTGTTAGTGCAAAAAATAAATTACAGTAATTTACTTTATGTACCCATTACAGATAGTTACTGTAATAATAAATGGTAAATTACTGCTCAACCATTATTACCCCATGTACTCTGATGCTTTACGTTGCTTTATATATATATATATATATATATATATATATATATATATATATATATATATATACATACAGTTCAGTTCAGTTTTGGTATGTGTATGGTCAGTATTGAGGAGAAAGTGAGGCAATGCATTGATGATAAGCTAAATTTCTCTGCAGCCATCTCTGTGTTTTCTTTGGTTCCTTTTATGTTTTTAACATTGAGTATCAGGAGTCAACCAATGTCAATGTCACAGAGCTAATTAAAAGGTAAAGATATCGACGAGATGCATTTAAAGGCAAAAATATTCACACAGAGCAACCAAATTATCACAATCATTTCTATATCTTTGTTTACTTTTCTATAATTAATCTATTTTGCCTAGTTTAGCCTATAGTTAAGCTTTTAAATTGCACTTTAAGCTAAATATTAGTATTTTGCTAATTAACTAGTAAAAATGTGTTATTTAAAAAATATCTTAAACAGCACGTACATACATTTTCGCATAGACTCAATGAATTTGTTTGGAAAACTTCAAATGAAGTATATGAAAATGGCATTAACAGTATAGTATAAAGACTTTCCTAAATAAATGTATTAATCAGGTTATTTGTTTTTTATTATTATTATTATTACTACAGGTTTGGAACAACATGAGGATCAGATTATTTATTTTTTTATTTTTTTGCTTTGGATGAAGTTTTTATATTTTTATTGTTTTTATTCAAGGATATGTGCATGATTGTGATAAATGTAGGCAATTCCTTTGAATATATGCTATGTACCAGGGATGTCAAACTCCCGGAGGGCCACAGCCCAGCAGAATTTAGTTCCAGCCCTGCTTCAACACACTACCTTTAGATTTAGTTTGATCAGGTGTGTTTAATTAGTATAACTGCACGGTTACTCTGTAGATTGTGCAGTAAATAACTGTAAAATAGCCAGTGTTTTGCTGTAATAAAAGAAAACATTTTTTATTTAATAACACATATTATTTTACTGTAAAAGGAGTAGACTTTGTATGAAATTGTGTAGTGCAAAGAATTAATTCCAGTAATTTACTTTATGTACTCATTACAGATAGTAACTGACAATAATTAGCAAATTACTGTTCAACCATTACTGTCCCATCTACTCTGATGGTTTATGTTGCTATTTATAGAGACGTGCATTTTAAAGGCAGAAAATAATGATTTAGGCATCACCATACACTCCCACGGGCTTTCTTTCTTATTCTAAACACAAAGGTGTTAGAAAGAGTTTTCAGAAAATGCTGGCCCTTTAAGGGAGCCAGGTGTTTGATTTGTTTACTGCTGAGTGTGCTCTATTCTCTGTCCATCAATTCAGATGTAGAGTCTGATATGTTTTAGGCTTTAAATAAGAATCTACAATGAGTAAGTAAAATGTGTTCAAATGTTTTTGAAGGTTTCTAAAATAAGGCTGTGTTTTAAGTTATATTGTTGTTATCTTGAACTGTGTACTTGAAAGCTACATTGTTAGCTAGTTAGCCTCTCCTCATATAACTTCTTACATTACTTTTGTTTAAGTATTTATTAGATATTGCATACTGCCATAATGTAAAGATGCTAACGATTGTATGTATCTTTCTGGCAACTAAGCCATAATTAAATTCCTTCATCTCAGTAAGGTAACGTGCACATCATCGCAGGGAATCACAAAAACATGATACACAGCCATCCACACACAAAAGCTCCACTGTCAGGTCCCAGGTTGTGAGTTTGTCGCTAAGTATTTTTCAGAGCTGTGTTTCCACCTATGAATTTATATTAGAAACAATAAAAAAGTTTTTTTGTCAGGAGATAATTATAACAATAAAAGACTGGATCCTTTGGTTTTTCGGTGTTGCCAACTTTATTTTTATTTTTTATAATTACTTTAAACTTTTTATTGAGATTTGACACAGTTTTTTATTATTTAAAACTTTAAAATTTTAAATAATTATGTTGTGTTTTTTGCTGTTCATTTGCTGATCCACCTTCCTGCAGATTTCAGTTGCTATCCATATCAAACACACCTAAACCAATTAATTAGGACCTGAACACCACTTGATAATTACAGGAAGGTGTGTTTGATATGGGTAGCAACTGAAATCTGCAGGAAGGTAGATATCCAGGAACAGGATTGAGCACCCCTGCTATATACCATAGGGATCAAACTCCAAGTTCCTGGAGAACTGCAGGGCAGCAGAGTTTAGTACCCACCCTGCTTCAACATTACCTGTAGATTTTTAACAAGCCTTAATTAGTTTAATCAGGTGTGTTTAATTAGAGTTACAGCTTAAAGTCCCAGTCACACTGCACTTTTCTCCCTTTAGACTTCCATTCATACGCATGTGAGTACTGCAGACCTGGAATGATAGCTCATGCAACAAATTTCATATTTCACAGCATTGGAAAGTTCAATCTTGGAGAATGCTGACATGCGAAATCACATCATGTGATTGCTTGATACCAGTCAAAGATCAAAACATGATCTCTCTGGCTTGCTTTTTCAATCTCTAATTATTTTGTTTAATTCCACTCCTCGCTTTGTTTAATTCCACTTCGCAGTGCAGTATGACAGAATTTTGTTTGCTCAAATGTTAGTGTGACCGCAGCCTTACTGTGCAGACCTGTAATATGCAAGACAATACTTATATCTGCTGATTTCTTAATTTTGTTATACTTTTTCTGTTATTTATTTGTTTGGTGCCAAAACAATAAAACAAATTTGTCTGAAATGTTATGCCTTCTATTTTTATATAACAGCTAAGAATACTGATTAATTTTAGTAACACTACAATAACTATATATGACATACTATCAATGTGTATGCAGTATAATGCTGTGATTTGTAACACTACAATACAGTAATTAACTGTACAACATTTCCAGTTAGTTACCACTGCTGCTCTATTACAGTAATTAACTGGCAACACTGTTGCCAGCTACTCACTGTATTTGTTCAGGTACAGTAAACAACTGGCAACACTGTTGCCAGCCACTCACTGTAATGGGTCAGTTACAGTAAAAAACTGGCAACACTGTTGCCAGCCACTCACTGTAATGGTTCAGTTACAGTAATTAACTGGCAACACTGTTGCCACTTACTTACTGTAACTAAACTTTTAAGGTCTAACTGTGTGCCTATTAATAAGATATCGCTTCTTAGCAATTACAATGTATGATTTTATTCTACATCTCTAATCCTACCCAATACCTAAACCCAAACTACTACATTAGTAACTATTAACAGGCTCCTAATTAGTAGTTCATTTTGTTAAAATGTATTGATTTGTTGATGCTGAAAATTTAACTTCTCCATAGGTCTTTTCAACACTGCTTACTCATGTTTAATGCAAAATTTCTCCTTGACAAATTGATTTAACCTGTCCTTGTGGATATGTAAGTCTGTGTGCAATGACCTTTGACTTCACACTCCCTAAAGAGCCACCACACAACTCCCTACTCCCTCGTATCCTCACACAAATACACACACAAACAGGTCACGTCAGTATCTGCAGAACACCCGAGAGTGAAGAAGAGGAGAAGGACACTGCTGAGCTCATCTGCACTGCAGAGTTTTTACCATCAGAAATAAATTCCCACCATGTTGTGCCATAAATGACCTCAGCAGTCATGCTGTCGCAGTAAACCAAACTAACAGGAATGTGCAGGAAGAAAAACAGAGCATGCGGTGAGGAGTTAAACCCTCATCCTCTTGAAAGAGCGGGAGCCAAAATGCCCCTCTTGTCCAAGAGCGACCCAAAAACAGGCGCGGAGGAGCGATTCCCCCTGCTGTTAACAGGGACTTCCATATGCACTTGGACTTCCAGTGGCCTTCTAACCCAGAACAGATGTCCACAGTAAACGCCACTGATCCGCAGAGGCCCATCAGTGTGCGGCCTGGGCCATGTTCTGGACGGCCCAGTCAGCACCTGATCAAACTGCAACGTTTACAATAAGGAGGTGTAAAAGCATCTCCCTGTGCGCCCCTGGACCAGAGGCCTTTCAGATACAGCAATAGTTTAGAGTCTAATTGGGTAGAGCAACAGACCCGGGGCCCCCAAGAGACCAGTGTGTGAGCTGTTACAAGCAACCTCCAGTTACAAGCTTTGCTGCCACATAATGGGCTGTCAACTGTCTTACAACCTCTCTGAAGAAATAAAAGTAAACCCTCTACTCTAATATATAATCTAATGTATTTATTTCTCTTTCTCCTTTGGTTCGATTTATGCGCTTTGCAATATAGCATCCTGACAGCCTGTCATGTATTTTATCTACGTTGCCGCCCAAGGATATTGTTGTTTTGCATTTTTAAATTAGCTTTGATTTGGATGCCATTTTTTTTTTTTTTTTACATTTGTTGTAACTTTCAGTATCATTTTGTTTGTTTCAGCAATGTTTTTTGTTTTTGCTTTAGTTTTTATCTTTTATCTTATCTTATAATTTCTGATTTGGTTTAAGCATTTGTAGTTCATCCGAATTAACAGAACATGTCCAGTGTCAATCAGAGAAAAGTTTAGTGTTTGCTCAGCTTACATTATATTCTGATAAAACCTCATAGACTTTCAGCTGTAAAAATTAGACCACACTGAACTGAACCAAACTCAACTTTAACTATGGAAATTAGACTGACAAGATTTCGTTTTACTAGAGTTTTTTTGCTAAGCCGCTTTGACACAATCTACATCATAAAAGTGCTATAAAAATAAAGTTGATTTAAATTGAATAGTTATTATTTATAAGTAGTTCAGTAAACAAAAATGTTTTGACCCATAGACAAATTACCAACCTACGACACACATGATGTCACACGGGCTCAAAGTTGCAAAAAGAGACCGGTGGCAATAGTAAACATGTTGTGTTCTGAGGTAGAATGCCAAATTCGAAAATCCAAAAATAGAAAACTTAACTTTTACCGTACACCACATTGCTTTTAATGCCAACCACAGAGGTCTTTGGCTAAAAGGGAGGTGAATGAAGTGGCCACCTAATTAAAAACTGTTTTTGATTGCAGCAGAGATTTCAGCAAAAACAGTTATATATGGTAATTAAACTGTGGAAACTGAATGCTAAGAATGAAATGTGAAAGTGTAAGTTATTAAAGTAAAGTTGGTTTTATATTCATACATTTATTCAGTGACATCTTTTGACACTCCCTATATTGTTTACCACGTCACTTTGAATGTTTGAAAACATTAACACTGTTTATTTGACTTTGAACAATGTTGTGATAGTCACTGGCTGCCAACTTTACCTCTACTTGTAAGTTCACATACCCTGCCGTACAGGTGCAGTTGTCATAATGCAGTAGTTTTGCTTGTTGATGATTAACCAGGCCTTGTATTGCTCCGTCTTTTTTCCTTGTCTATGGCTAGGCAGAACCTCGGTTTTTAGCACAATATAGCTTTGAATCTGGTAATTATGGAACATTATTTCTTGCACATGACCACGCAGAATAAAATTGTTGGCATCCAAAGACTTGTAGGCCTTTAACTTTTCTTTTGTAAAAACACTTGGAGCTTGAATGAGATTGTATATTTGGGGCTGGATTGTTGGTCATTTTGTCTTATCCAATATCCATTGGGAGGGTGCTATTGCAAATGGACCTGTCCGCTGAATGCCACTTACTTTAACGTTAATACGTAAATAATATATATAATATGTAATTAAGATAACTTATTTCTGAGACAACAACAAACTCTCTACCGCATCGGATGTCATTACCTTGCTGTAAATGCTAGCGCTCCCCGTTTTTTTTTCTGTCGCCTCGCTGCGCACGCATCCTGATTGTTTACAAACATGGTAGTTCGTCTGTAGTTTTAGTCTTAGTTTTTGTTTTCGTTTATACAAATAACCTTGCTATGGTCCTTTCACTGACTTCGCTAATTAATGGTTAATTTGGACATGCACCAAAATGTACTGACATTCTTAATATACAAAATACTTTTTTGCTAAAGTGTTTAGATACTGTAAATACTGAAATTTTGCACACACACACACACACACACACACACACACACACACACACACACACACACACACACACACACACTCTCTCTCTCTCTCACACACACACACACACACACACACACACACACACACACAGACACAGACACACACACAATGAATAAAATGAGGGTGAATGATTAACTTCAACTTTTTTACTGAGCATTACTTTTACTGAGCATTTTTTAAAACTACTCTTAAATTTCAACTTCATTAAATCATTAATTTTCCTTTGGCTTAGTCCCTTTATTCATCAGAAGTTACCACAGAGGAATGAACTGCTAACTTATTCAGCACATGTTTTACACAAAGGATGCCCATTCAGCTGTAACCCAGTACTGCAAAACATCCATATATGCATGATTAATTCCAACATCGTTTTTTCATAATTAATCATATTTTATTATGGAAATATAAGAAGACTTTTAGGCAGCACAAGGGCTCAGCTCAGCTCAGACTTCAAGTCCTGGCTGGGCCAGTTGGCATTTTTTTGTGGAGTTTGCAAGTTCTTATTGTGATGGTGTGGGTTTCCTCCTGGTGCTTCGGTTTCCCCCACATGTCTAAAAATGTTATAGGTTAATTGGCTAAGGTTAATTTTCCGTGGTGTATGATTATGTGTGTGAATGAGTGTTTGCCAGTGCTGGGTTGCGGCTGAAAGGGCATTCGCTGCGTAAAACATATGCTGGAAAAGTTGGCGGTTCATTCCACTGTGGAGACCTCTGGAATAGAGACTTGTACAGCACTTTAAATCATGTTATTTAAATGCAAACACAAAAATATTTTTTTGCCTTTTTTTTTTATATGTACCAGAGCAAGGACATTTTTTACACAATGCCATTTTTTTCTGAAGTAAAAATGCAAAAAAAAAATAATTAAAAAAAATGCATAACTCCTTAGACCAGTTAACTTATTTAAGTATTTTAATTGCAATTTAAATTGAATATTAGTATCTTCCAAAATAACAAAAAATGTACTGTCATTAGTTATTAAAACTATTATGTTTAAAATATACTACAAATATTTTCTTTGTTAAACAGCACTTAAAATCTAAAAAATAATAAAAATTTCACTGGAGAGCTAACATTTTTTTTTCTTCGATGTGCATAATAAATAAATAATTAGAAGTTGTAGCTTGTATTTCTCTAGCAAAAAGTTGCTACAAGTGAGTGTGTTGAAATGTCTTTTAAATTACTTTTCATCTCAATGTTGAAATTAAATATAAATAGTTATATATATATATATATATATATATATATATATATATATATATATATATATATATATATATATATATATATATATATATATGGGAAATAATGAATTTGCTGACCAGCCTTTGTCATAACAACACACACAGAAAAGATAAATGTTGAGCAGTTCATTTTTTCAGGGGTCTGTCATCTCAAGAACAAGCTGATTGTCATCATTAATGGTGCATTAACAAAAGACACAAACTGAGCAAAGCAATGGCGAGCAGGCATGCATTTTTGTTTAAAGGGTGGTCTCCTTAGATCGGCCAATGAAGCGAGGTAAAGACTTGTTCACATGCTATTAAACAATATCCAGGTCAGATAAGTTTGGTAATCTGCTCAGTATGTACAACGTTTATTTTGCAGAGAAAGCTATAACAACCTAAGCTAATATTTACAAAGAAACTGTAGCCAAATAACCAGACGTTTTCCCAGAACTACGGGCAAATCTGTTTAAACCCTTAAGCGAATATGGCTGTGTAATGAAGTTGCTTATGGTGTGTGTCACTGTGAATGAAAGAAAAGTCCATCAGTGTCAATTTTCTTCTACATTCCTCTACATTTTTCATATTTCCAGGTTCGGTCAATGGACACCTTGGTGGTCTGTTGTTGGTCTCTATTAAAATGGCATTATTTTTGTTCCTC
Organism: Danio rerio; assembly: GCF_052040795.2. Taxonomy (NCBI): domain Eukaryota; kingdom Metazoa; phylum Chordata; class Actinopteri; order Cypriniformes; family Danionidae; genus Danio; species Danio rerio. The sequence continues at coordinate 45,470,257 of NC_141037.1, forward strand.
TTGACCCCTGGCGATGGAACGGCAGCTGTGTGCAGTTAGTGAGCAGGAAGCAGCTGTCAGAAGACTCTCGGCTGCTCCAGGAGCCGACGCTCTTCTGCCATGGACTGGATGGATACTATGCATTCAGTGTGGCTAGATAGGAAACCAGTGGTATAAAATAACAAATTAAAAATACTCAATTTACTGTATATGGATAAATAAATGTCACTTTATTGAGTAGTTTTAAAAAATGTGTACTGTTACTTAAATATTTTATTTTTAACCATGAAGTTATTGTAGCTGCTGTCAGAAACAATTTTTATATATTACACTCTACACATACACTTTAGTTAAAAAGTCAATAAATAGTTAAAATGTTCAAATTAATCATTAGAATAAATAAGTAATGTATATTTGTTGTTAATGCATGTTAATTCATTTAAAGTTATTTAACTAAAACTATAAGGGGGAGGGGGGAACCTTTTCTTGTTATGTTTAGCTTGGGAATTATTTCATTGTTGCAATCAAGATATTCTTCAGTTGCACTACAAGTGGTACAGCCACAAGGTGCTGTGCTAAAACACGGTTTAAAGGATTAAGAAGTGCAATGAAGTTTGTTTAAGAGAAACTGCAACCCTTCAAGTTTATTCCTCTTGAGTTAGAGAGGCCAATAAGGGAATTTCATTTCAAGGTAATTATATACTTCAACTAAACCTGACGAGACGTCTGAACTTTCTAAACTAACTGAGTGTATCAAAGACATCAAAGACTGGATGACCAACAATTTTCTTCTCTGAAACTCAGACAAAACAGAATTATTACTTATTGGGCCTAAATCTTGCACACAGCAGATCTCGCAACTCAATTTACAATTAAACTGCCTTCTTTCATCTGAGAAATATCGCTAAATTACGAAATATGCTATCCATCTCAGATGCAGAAAAGCTAGTCCATGCTTTTATGACTTCGAGACTGGATTACTGTAATGCTCTATTTGCTGGCTGCCCAGCATCCTCTATTAACAAACTTCAATTAGTACAAAATGCAGCAGCCAGAGTTCTGACCAGGTCTAGAAAATATGATCATATAACCCCAATTTTATCCTACTTACACTGGCTGCCTGTTAAGTTTCGTATTGAATTTAAAATATTACTTCTCACCTATAAAGCTCTAAATAATCTAGCTCCTGTTTATCTAACCAACCTTCTGTCTCGCTACAAACCAACTCGCTCTTTAAGATCTCAAAATTCAGGGCTTCTGGTAGTACCTAGAATAGCAAAATCAAGTAAAGGAGGTCGAGCCTTCTCTTTCATGGCTCCTACACTCTGGAATAGCCTTCCTGATAACGTCCGAGGCTCAGACACACTCTCCCAGTTCAAAACTAGATTAAAGACCTATCTGTTTAGTAAAGCATACACTCAATGCATCACCTAGCGGGTTCCACACAGGCTTCTGCATCTTGTTTATATACACTATGAACAGCAGCTACGCTAATTATTTTCTTTATTCTCTATTTTTACCTGGGGATACTCATCCCGAGGTCCTCAGATTATGCGGAGTCACTGATTGGATCCAAGACCAGCGACGTGATGATCCCAAGGATTCCATATCCGGGACCAGGCCATATCCTGAGCTGCTGCTGCGCTGATGGTCGTGGGGAGTGGAGAACATGAGTCTGATTCCAGCGACGCTCCAGGGACAGACGAGTCTTCGCTGAGGCCATCTTCCAGCCTAAACCACGGTGAATGAAGCTCTGCACAAGACTTTTGGCCAGCGGAGAAATTAAAATGGTCGTGCCCAACTGAGTCTGGTTCTCTCAAGGTTTTTTTTCTTCACTCCCATCAGGTGAAGTTTTTTTTCCCTCTCCGCTGTCGCCACTGCCTCGCATGGTTCAGGATTGGTAGAGCTACGCATCGATGAATTTGCTCTTCAGTGTATGAACTCTCAGTAATGATTAAATCACACTGAACTGAGCTAAACTGAACTGAACTGAACTTAAACACTAAAACCTGAACCACACTGTTCCCGTTACTATGACCATTTATGTGAAGCTGCTTTGACACAATCTACATTGTAAAAGCGCTATACAAATAAAGCTGAATTGAATTGAATTGAATTGAATGTGTCCTATGGTGTAAACGTATGTGAACATGTTTGATTATGTGTCCGTATGTTAATGTATAATTAGCCAATTAAGTGTATTTCTTTACATGTTGAATGTGCACTTTATCTTTGGTTGTATGTATGTTGTTCATTACGTGCAACATCTCCTTTAAAGGGTTAATTGAAGTTTATGTATTTCTTTTCATAGTTCTGACGGCAATATTGGGACAAAAAGGAGTGCAAGGCTAGATTGTACAAGACATACTACAGACTCGTGTCCGAATAAGTGTCAGTTAAAATCAAGAATGACTTGACCCTTTGTTTCATCTCGAGGGGAGTAACAGTTATTACTTTACATATTTATTTATTCTTATCTTCGGTGATTGTCTAAGTACACTGTAAAAAGTCATTTTGTGGCCTTGTAGATTTCAATAATATTAATATGTACACTTTGTTTAATGAAATTAATTTCCTGATTTTAGGGCATTTTTTTGCTTTGAAATTAATTAAAAAATGTCTGTAATAAAATCTAATCAATTTTATTATAAGAATTTAGCTGTTATTTTTGAATAATTTCAAAAAGAGAAAATATTAATTAAATCCAACGTGATTTTATTATAAGAATTTAGCTGTTATTTTTGAATAGCTTCAGAAGAGAAAATATTTATCAAATCCAACGTGATTTTATTATAAGAATTTTGCTGTTATTTTTGAATCATTTCAGAAGAGAAAATATTAATTAAATCCAACGTGATTTTATTATAAGAATTTAGCTGTTATTTTTGAATAATTTCAGAAGAGAAAATATTAATTAAATCCAACGTGATTTTATTATAAGAATTTAGCTGTTATTTTTGAATAATTTCAGAAAGAGAAAATAATAATTAAATCCAACGTGATTAAAATTAGCTTTTTCAGATTAGCCAGGGGCACACAAGTCGCCGAGGACCAGCTGCCCTCGCCGGGGACAAGAGTGATGAGCGCCCGTCATGACCTGGAGGTGGACATGTCAGCAACGTACAATCTACGTACAATCTTTAGAAATAAACAGCGGATTTGAGTTTTAAACAACTACATTCTCGCATGAACAACCGATAAAACTTTATTTCATGGTACATTTAGAGCAATATTTGATTCTTGTATTGGTTCTGTTCAGTGTGAGATTGATTCGGATTAAACCGTCTTTGGATTAAACTGTTTGCTGGAAGATCGGGATTCTTTTTATCGCAAGTGTTCAAAAGCTTATAGCCATCAACATGTAATTAGTGTATAGTGTAAATTCGTGTGACTGAGTTATAGCGAAATGCTAATCAATCGTGTTGGTAATTACACAAGAATGCAATCGGTTTCGGGTGGGATCCGACTCTTACAAATCACTTAAGTGAGCCGATTCCTAGAATCACTCGACTCAAAAAACGCCAACTCGCTTCACCAGACAACGCGGAGATGTCGTGGTCTCATCCAAACGGATTTATCGGTAAGTGTTGAAATGTCCAACTTTGTTAATTAAATAATTGTTATATATTTCTGTATAGCATGTAATTAACCAAGTAACTTTAGCTTCTTTTGTCATGCTGTTTAGCGCGCCTATTTATGAACGAAGTTACCAAATCACTTTATTGTCACATCATCAGCAGCACGTGCGCTATGTTGAGTGAAAATATTAAAACGCGTGTTTGTAGTGTTAATGCTAATTTCGTGGTATTAGAGAGTGTTTGAGTTTTTAAAAAGGTAATTTTCTGTTAACTTACTGTTAACTGTGTTCTGTTTCAGCACAGCATTGAGTTAAAGTGACCACAGAATAAAGTAAGCAAGTTAAGCACTGGTCTTCACTTCATTATGAACCTCATTATCAAACCAAAACAAAAATGGTACTGTCTAACACTATTTACTAATTACAACTTTTTGTATTGTGTCAGAGGCAGAGGAGACACATCAACCAGCAAGTGTAACTGACTGAATGGATGACTGTCTAGGTTGCAAGCAGGACATACATGTTACAGTTAAGTATTTCAGCTACAACATACTGTTAAATCACAGTAACCACCATTAATTGTAACTTCACAGTAAAGTATAGTTAATTCTACAAGAGAACACAGTGAAATCACAGAAATGGGCCTTATATCTACCTTGAAGTCACATATGGCTGTAGTTTCACTGTAAGTAAGTGTAAAACAAATCACAGTGGCTTACTGTGAAAGTAATACAATTATTAGTCAGTAATTTACTGTTAATTAAGGATCAATTATTTTACAATGTATCAATAAAACTCATATAAACATTTTGTCTGTCATTCTGTTTTTTAAGGTGAGAGTGCTGAATTTGAGAGAGAAGCCACTGTGCACCGTGGATCTTTACAGCTGCTGAGGAGCTCTTGGAGTAAGACAGAGATCTGAGACTAAAGGTAGAGTTTATGATGCTTATCATGTTTACAGTTTCTGACTGTATGTCATAACATGATAACAGATTATTAACATATTTTCTCTTTTATTCATTTTTTTTCTTACTGTTGCTCAATGGAGTTGGACAATAAAGAACCGACAGGAACTGAACGGCTTGTGAGGGCAGTAATGTTGACCTGAGCAGGGGCCTTTTACAGGGGACCGCCTAAAGATACTGGCATCATCATCATCATCATCATCATTGAAGGTGTTAAAGTTCTTATAGACCTCATCTTTTCCAGACTCAGGCAAACTCTGCTTTCACTCCGCCCAAAGCCCCAGCTGGACTGTTTTGGCCCAGGGTATCCGATCAGGCCCCGGAAGTGACTGTGGAAACTTGACTGGCCCTGTCTCGCATTGGCACGCTAACTTAAGTCGCGAGAGTGAAAACACGGCTCTTGACTACATTCCCAGAGCTTGTTTCCACCTGGGTTTGACCTATGCATTTTAACTGTGACAAAGAATGTTGTTTTTACAAGTGACTGTCTGGTTAACACTGAAAGATATTATAGGGTAGTATTCCCAAACTGTGGTGTCCTCTTTGCTTCAATGAATCTGCATTATTCTGGCAAATAATACCTTTCATGCATTAAATCACATAAATTTCACTCTAAGTCTATTGTTTTAAATAATATTGTTTAATGTCCAGTTGTTTGAAACTGCTGTTTAAAAAAAGATGATCAAAGTCCTTGTTAAGATGATCAGTTTGTTTATATGTACATGTTTTATTGTGTATTTTATGATGTATTGTCTATTGTGAGATTGTTGTTACTCTGTATTGTGGCTCCACACTGCTGAACAGGCTCCACTAATTTGAGCTAAATTTAATAAAACTTTACTCAATCCATACTTGTTAAGTTTAATTAATATTATTGCTTGTAATCTGTTGCCTCAATTTTATTGTGTAGATATAAAGCATTATTTTTCTAGAGCTGATGATTAGGCTCCACACTTTTTATGTTAAATCTAAATAAAAACATTGAGTAGTTTTCATTAACATTGTGTCAGTTTTTCTGTTCAATTTAATTAATATTTTTGTTTAAAATTTGCTAATTTCTTTAAGTAATTTTTGCTTACTCAATTTAAATGACTAATTTTAAATAAGCTAATTTGATTAACTGTTACTCAATCCATATATGCGGAATTTAATTAATAATATTGCTTGTAATCTGTTGCCTTAAATTTATTGAGTAGATATGGGGTATTATTTTTTACAGTGTACAGGATGGGCCATTTATATAGATACATCTTAATAAAATGGGAATGGTTGGGGATATTAACGTCCTGTTTGTGGAACATAAGTATATGTGAGGGAGCAAACCTTTCAAGATGGGTGGTGACCATGGTGGCCATTTTGAAGTCGGCCATTTTGGATCCAACTTTTGTTGTTTCAATAGGAAGAGGGTCATTTGACACATCTAACATATTGGGAATTTCACAATAAAAACAATGGTGTGCTTGGTTTTAACGTTACTTTGTTATTTCATGAGTTATTTACAAGTTTCTGACCACTTATAAAATGTGTTCAATGTGCTGCCCATTGTGTTGGATTGTCAATGCAACCCTCTTCTCCCACTCTTCACTCAGGAGAAATGCCAGCACAGGTTTCCAGTATCTATAGTTTTGGGTGCTGCACATCTTGTATCTTCACACCTTAGACAATTGCCTTCAGACGACCCCAAAGATAAAAGTCTAAGGAGGTCAGCGAGACCTTAGGGGCTATTCAACTGGCCCACGAAGACCAATCCACTTTTCAAGAAACTGTTGATCTAGGAATGCTCGTACCTGACACCTATAATGTGATGGTTCACCATCTTGCTGGAAAAACTCAGGGAATATGCCAGCTTCAGTGCATAAAGAGGGAAACACATCATCATGTAGCAATTTAAAATATCCAGTGGCCTTGAGGTTTCCATTGATGAAGAATGGCCCCATTATCTTTGTTGAATGGTGTGAAGATACAAGATGTGCAGCACCTGAGACTACGGATACTGGAAGCCTGTGCTGGCATTTCTCCTGCAGTGTGCAGTTCACATCGCACATAGAAAAATCTCATCAGACAGAAAAACATCAAAACATAGTTGCTTTATGAAGCAATCATGCATCGTGTGGAAGCATCAAAAATGTCCAAGAAGATGCAGGATTGATAGATGCATTGACTGAGAAACTCTTTAGAATGCATGTCACTGATGAGAAGATGAAGGATGATTGTATAATTGAAATTGCCAAATGGCTATGAACAGTAACTACAGAATGTTACATTGTCAAACATACACAAAATGCATGTACTTTATGAGTAATGAAAGTATTTGGTTTGCAGCCTCAACTGCTAGACACTCATGGACTCTCACACCTGCAGCTTCTCCATATTGGACGTTCTTCAGCCTCTCTAGCGCCAAGACAGCAGGAGTTTTTTTTTTTTTTCTTGGATGGATTTCGCTTCACATGTAAACGCCTGCAATATGTCAGCTCACTATATGGAATACAGCATGGTACTTTTATAACAGAATACATTTTCAATACTCTTTTTTAGTGGGAAACAAGTGCATGCTCATTATAGGCTACTTTACTGTAAGAGCAACACCAAAGGCAACGCTATCATATTTTACATGCACATTTCTAAGACCTCTTAGCTGAATAACTTGTCCACAATTTACTACATGCTTTCTGTTATTTAACTGATTGTTTATCTAAGCAAAGGCCTATGATTTAAAATAATAGTCCCCTAAAAAGTCTCTTATTTACTATATCTATCTTCTGTATTTATGACTTCTTTCTTCTTTCTCTTCTTTGCATTTTAGCAATAGTTGTAGTTTGTGAAATCCAAAACCATTGTTAGCCAACTAAGATCGCATGTTCTATCATTACAAAATTCAAATTATTTAAAAAAAATGTTAATGTAGATTTAATCTAAAATGCACCTAGTTTGTTTACCACAGAAGACGAACAAGAAAACTAGCTGGCTAGAAGACGAATAAGAAAACTAGCTGGCTTGGTTTTACTGTGCAAAGGTTTACCGTGTATTACTCTTATTATTCTTTCTTTCTTTCCTTCTTTCTTTTTTCTTTCTTTCTTACACATATTCTGTGTGGTCAAATACAAAACATTAAACAAATTGTCACTTTTAAAATAATTTTAGGTAGTCGCAGAGATAGTATAGGCTACATTTTAAACTTTGGTAACATTAACTCAGATATAAATCACAAATTTAATCAGTAAATAATGATTATATAAATATGTTATGTCATATTTGCACCATGACATTTGCACCATGTAGCCTACAGTAGATTTATGGGAAATTGTATGGCAGAAGGTTGTAACTGTCCATTTAAGTTTTACTTTAAAGGGAAGTGGCCAGTAAAGTCATGCTATAATTGTTAGAGACTGCGTCCAGTAAAGGGCACATCTAACAAAGTGATTTCATTTGGTTTTCATTTGGCCGATCTCTTAGCAGCCCTTTGCTCCAGTGGATCACTTATCTCGTTACTCACGATGGAGAAAGTCTAATGAGTGGAGAAAATCAAACCTTGAGGTAACCGGACACGATACTGTACACTGTAAAGGGCTGTCAACTGCCGAAGCCATGAAGAGCTTCACTGCCTGATCAAAAGATGCTCCAGACTCTTTAAAATTCCTTTTCTACAGTTAAATTTCATGTAGACTCATTAGGCGAAATACAAGAGAATAATGTGCAATTAAATGCGATCCATTGGTCAAATGACCACTGTTCTGTGCTCTCACTTTACCACAAGATGGACAGATATGCTTATTTTTAAGTTAGTTTATCAGTTTTGATAAAAGCATTTAACATTTGATTAGTTAAAAAATATATGATAGCTTCATTAAACAAGTTAAAATTTTTGCCTTAAATACATCCCAAGAGATGTTTACCAGAGCAACAGATTTTTTTCACAGTAGTAGATTTGGTGCACTTAAAACTTAAAAAGTGACCTTCACTACTATGTACTTGCATCAAAAAATAAATACAATTTACCTACTCTGCTAATGATGTATTGCCGAACACTTCAGGTGCTCTTGAGGATGGATACGAGTAGGGTGGACAGGTTTGTTGGCTTGAGTAGGTTTAAGTGTGGGTTAAGGTCATCAGTGTAATTACACATGCAATAATAGAAATGAATTGCATATGTAATTGCATGCATGTACAGTATTTAATCAATTATAAGTACAATCTAAAAATATCTATTTACACAATAAGTACCTTGTAACAACTGATTAATTTCACTGTAAGTACATACAGTATTAATTAAGTACACTTAATGAAAAAATAAAAATAAATAAAATAAAACTGGTAGGATAAAATACCCCAACTCAACACAAACCCCCTCAAATTACCAGAGAATGAACCAATGTTGCCCAATGACTTGTCTAATTTACCTAAATAGCCTAGATAACCTAGTTAAACCTTGAAATTGCACTTTAGGTTGAATAGTACTATTTTACAAAATAAGTAACATAGTATGTTCTGTCATCATGGCAAAGACAAAGTATATTAGTTATTAGAAATTTATTTAAATTATTAAAACTGTAAAATAAGAACTCATAACACTTTATTTTGATTGTCCATTTCAGTATTAGTAGACTGTCTGCTTAATATATGTTGATACTGCCAATAAAACAGACATTTAACTGACTATAGGGATCTTTGCAAGTGCATGCCAACTTACAGTACACTGACCATAACCCTAACCTCAACCCTAACCCCAACCTAACAGTCTACTTATAATCTAATGAGAATTAGTTGGCATGTAGATGCAATGTAACTTAAATTTAACCAACCATCAAAATAAAGTGTGACCTAAAAAGTTTTAGAAATGCTTAAAAAATAAGAAACAAATCACAAGGGGGCTAATAATTTTATATTCAGCTGCATATAAAATGGTTTTGCAGAGGCATTTTCTGATCTTCATTGTCATTCGTTATGTTAGCAATACAGGCAAAAGTATTTGTTTAGGGGATAGAAAGCCCCCACGTCTCATTATGGGACTAATTTTAGTCTCGGGAAAAGATGTTTTGGACTTTCCGGCTCAGAAGCTATTAGACAAAGTGTCTGTTTCTTTTTGTGAAATAGGAGTCATTCCTATTTGTACTGAAGTCAAAAGAAGCAATTTGCAGCATATACAGAATGACTTCAAAAGTGGCTTATCGGCACAGGCATCAAACATGAGTGATTCCACATGAAACAGCAACTTAGTGTTTACAATAATTAGGGAAATAATTATTGTATTTGTATTGAACAAATAAATGAAAGGAAATTGTGAAACCCCACTTGCTTGTCACACGAATGTACACGCTATTTATGAACAGAATTTCAGCAGTATTTTACTCAGGAATATTTTGGTTGCTTTGATTTACACTTTAACACATACGGCACATGCATACATAATTATGGCAAAATATGCAATAAGTTTTAAAGGGTTAGTGAGCCCAAAAAAGAAAATTTTCATGTGGTCTTAAACTTTTATAAATTTCTTTCTTCTGCTGAACACAAAAGACAATATTTTGAAGAATGTCAGTTGCTGGGATCTATCAAAGTCCATAGAAAAAAATTACTGTAGAAGTCAATGCATGCCAGCAATCATCTCTTCTCAAATGATTTTCTTTTGTGTTCTACAGAAGAGAAAACTCAAATATGTTTTGAACAAGCAAAGGGTGAGTAAATGATTTTTTATTTTATTTAAAAATATAATTCACCCATCCGTTTACATTTTTACATGAATTACAAGTATATTTGCTCATTAAGGACACCATTTTTACCTTGAATGACGAAACATCAAAGAGTTCCCCATTGAGAGCTTAGGTAAAAGTGTGAGTTTGTACTGTATGTGTCTAAAGTTCAGGGTCTGATTAAATACAGATGAGGGAGGCTGAGAAGAACACTTTTCTGCAAGGTTATCTGAAGCCACAGGCTAGACCTGGCGTCTGGGCTGTTATAAAACTCTATTGGTCTGCAGATCCAGACCATCACAACAGTATCTTACAAAATAATTTGAAAAATAAAATAAAATAGAATAGTCATGAACAAAAGTGCTTTAAACAAATTATTTTCCTTTTTTAAATATTTCCCAAATTATGTTTAACAGAGCAAGGAAATTTGCACAGTATGTCTGATAATATGTTTTCTTCTGGAGAACGACTTATTTGTTTATTTTGGCTAGAATAAAAGCAGTTATTTTATTATTATTATTATTATTTTTTTTTTACAATTTTAAGGTCAAAATTATTAGCCCCTTTAGGCTATATTTTTTCCCATATTCTACAGAACAAAGCATGGTTATGCATTAACTTGCCTAATTACTCTAACCTTAATCTAATTAGCCTAGGGAATATATAATATTTTTCAAAAAGTCTTTTTTTTTATGCTTAACAGACTAAACATATTTGGGAGTGAACTGTGCCTTTAATTTGTTATTCTATCCAGTATTTGGTATCAGTCTCATTTCCTCATTACCTAATTGTACTACAGAATGGTAATTACATGAATTGATGTTGCTCCTGGTCTGGAAACGCAAGGGCAGTAAGCCTGGGAAATACTCCAGGAGGTCCATTTCTTTCCAATGCAGACGAATGTAAATACTCTCTTGACCTCATCAGTCAGTTCACTGGAAGGGTGAAGCAAGACTGTTTGTTGTTCAGTTATATCGGCACACATTGCACACTGTACATGATAATCTGTTCCCCACGAGCCAAGCAGACCACCCAGTCCAGCAGCACTCATTCAACTGCTGTCCCCCGGTCAGTCAATCCAGTTGAAAGAGAGCTAAACGGAGGGCCTGTAGGAACGTCTCTGCCTTGCCTTGATCGAGAATATTTATTTTCTGGTTGGACTGACCACAAAGATTTCAAAGCACTTCCTTTATCATTCTCTCATCTCTCCAGTGTTGTGATGTTCTCTGCATATGGCCAGTCTTTAATTCACTGACTGTATAGTGAGCATGAGTGTGTCCACGTGTGTTTGTGAACCGTTTTCTTGACAATGTTTTTAGCCAAAAACTGGAAACCTTTTTTTCTGAAAACTCTGCTGTTGTCATGTCTGTGTAAACACCCGAATATGAGAGTCTTTGAAAATGATGTCATGCGCATGAGGGTTTAGGGAGGTGTAGATTACAGGCAAGCCAGAACAAACACAAGACAATGGCAGAGTACATGGTAGTGTTGATGATGCTCAAGTGTTGGGTTGAACACCAAAATGGGAGTTTACTTCACATTAAAACCAACAGCGATACGCATCATAGACACATGGAAAATAATACACGACACGAGTGCCAAGCTGCCAACTGCACTTCATCACTGTCTTACAGGTATACACTCACTGGCCACTTTATTAGGTACACATTACTAGTACCGGGTTAGACCCCATTTTGTCTTCAGAACTGCCTTAATCAATCATGGCATAGTTTCAACAAGGTACTGGAAATATACCTCAGAGATTTTAGGCCATATTTACATGGTAGCATCACACAGGTTCTGCAGATTTGTCAGCTGCACATCCATTTGAATCTCCTGTTCTGCCACATTCCAATGGTGCTCTACTGGATTGAGTTCTGGTGACTGTGGAGACCCTTTGAGTATGGTACAACTCATTGTCATGTACAAAGAACCCAGTCTGAGATGATTCATGCTTTATGATACAACGCGTTATCCTGCTGAAAGTAGCGTTCTGAGATACATTCTTTGTTTGTTGGAGTTACTGAATATTTTCTCTTATTTGGACCATTCTCTGTAAACACTAGAATTTTTTGTGTGTGAAAAACCCAGTAGATCAGCAGTTTCTGAAATACTCAGACCAGCCAGTCTGGCACCAACAACCATGCCACGTTTAAAGTCACTTAAATCACCTTTCTTCAACAGTCTGATGCTCGGTTTGAACTGCAGCAGATGGTCTTGACCATGTCTACATGTCTAAATGCTTTGAGTTGCTGCACTGTGATTGGCTGATTAGAAATTTGTGTTATTGAGCAGTTGGACAGCTATACTTAATAAAGTGGCCGGTGAGTGTAGTTTACGATTAGGGTGTCAGCACCACATACTGGCTTGACGCATTTAATACAGCGTTTCTGATTTTAAATTTTTTGGCTACATCCTTGTTGTGTAAACGTCTTTGTGTGATTGTGAAGACCAATTGTTCAACTCAGTTCAAGTTTATTTGTATAACGTTTTTCACAATAAACACGATTAAATTTTATCAGCAAAAGCTGCACATAATTGTATTCCAATGAAAATCAGAAAGAGATAAGGTGTTGCCTACAAAAATTGACAGTACGGCTCTCAGGCATAGTTAACCTGTAATTATTATGCAACCATAAATACTGTACTTTTAAAATATAATGTATGCAGTTATACTATACAATGCACTTTTTAAAATAGGTAATACCTAAGTATATACAGTAATATTGTGATCACATGGAAAATGGCTCATAAGTCATTCAGAATTTAGTGTTTTGAATATGTAAAACTGCAGATTGTTTCCGGTAAGTGTTGGGTTTAGGGCTAGGGTTTCAGGAAGTTTATGCAGACTGTACAGTATAAAAACAATCATGTTCATACTGTGGCACAACCGTATGAAATATGAAAACCCTTGTGTGTGAGTGTAGCGGGGGGAGGAGGTGTGCTTGTTGGCTGTTGAACAGATAACATTTCTTTAGTAATACGGGCAAGTGTGACATCATGGTATGTTTGAAAGCTTTCCTAGAAGCTAAACTACATTTAAAATGACACACCCTTCTGTACCTGGAAGAATGCAATCTGCCACAATTAAAAGTATCTGTTCTGTAAATACAACTAAAATTATTTTTATTATTAACAAGTAGCCCTTTTAAAAATACTGTAATAAGTAGTGAGTATTACACTGTGCAAAATATTCTATTCTATTTCTAAGAGTAAGCTAAATTATTTGTCATTCGTGGACTATAAAATTAATTCACTCATTCGTTTCCTTTTTGGCTAAGTTCCTTTATTAATCTGGGGTCGCCACAGTGGAATGAACCACCATGTTTTACACAGCGGATGCCCTTTCAGCTGCAGCCCATCACTGGGAAAAATGAAAACACATTACATTAAAATATGCACCTATAATAAGAGGACAAAAAGCAGGTTGATGTTTTTGCACTCAGAAAGAAATCTGTGTAACCTAAAAAAAGAGGCAACATTTTGTTGTGACGATGTTTCAACGCTTATAACACTTACACATAGTAACACTTCAGTTTGGGAGAAGTATTCATTCATTCATTTTATTTTCGGCTTAGTCCCTTTATTAATTCGGGGTCTCCACAGAGGAACGAACCGCCAACTTATCCAGCACGTTTTTACGCAGCGAATGCCCTTCCAGCCACAACACTTCTTTAGGAAACATCCACACACACTCATTCATACACACACAAACTCATACACTACGGACAATTTAGCCTACCCAATACACCTGTACCCCATGTCTTTGGACTGTGGGGTAAACCAGAGCACCTGGAGGAAACCCACGTGAAGGCAGGGAGAACATGCAAACTCCACACAGAAATGCCAACTGACACAGCAGAGGCTCAAACCAGCGACCTTCTTGCTGTAAGGCAACATCACTGCCTACCGCGCCCCTGCATTGCAAGAAGTACTCACAACAATACATGCTGATTAGCAGAATGTTTCTGAAATATTGGCTGTTTTTACTATGAATTAATGTCTTGTTCTGGAAGAATGACCATGGACCAAAAGAAAACGTCAATCAATTGACAGTCATCAATTTTTTGAAATTGAGATTTATACATTAGCTGATTAATCAATCTTTCTATTGATGTATAATTTGTTAGGATAAGACATATTTTACTCACATGAAACTATTTGAACAATTGAACATAAAACTACGTAGGATTACCTTCACTTATTCGTAAAATCCAAATTATGGCAATGAAATATTTCAAACTTAAGTTTTGAAATATCTATGATAGGAAATTTACAAAATGTATTAATATAACATGATGTTAGCTTATGTAATAACCTGATTTTGGCATACTATAAAAATCTGTCATTTTGACTCATACAGTATACTGTATTTTTGGGTACTCCCACAAATATAGTTGTGCAATTTAAGACAGGGTCTAGGGTCACATTTTTCGATTAATTAATCCTATTCCATATTTAATTATAACAGTAACTTACTATCTAATAATAAGCAGCAAATATGATGTTAATTTGAGGCAAAAGTTATTAAGTTCCTAAAATAAAATGTACAAAGTCTAATGTTATGATTGTATTCTGTTTGTGTCATTCATTCATTCATTCATTCATTCATTCATTCATTCATTCATTCATTCATTCATTCATTCATTCATTTATTTCCTTTTTGTCTTAGTCCCTTTATTATGCTGGGGTCATCACAGCGGAGTGAACCGCCAATTTATCCAGCATATGTTTTACATAGCAGATGCCTATCCAACTGCAACTTATCACTGGAAAACATCTATACACACTCATAAGCACTACGGTAATTTGGCTAACCCAATTCACCTACAGTATACCATACGTTTATGGACTTGAAACAGGAGCACTCGGAAGAAACCCATGCAAACACAGGGAGAACATGCAGACTCCACACAGAAGTGCCATTGCTCATTGCAATGCACTAACTCTATATTTTTGAGCATATTTGTGAGTTGATAAACACACATTGGTGTCCTCAAGATTAGACATAGGAATAAAGACTCCAGCAATTGTCACTGAGTTACTACCTGTGCATTAAATCATTTTATTGCAGACCTTCCAAAAAAAAAAAAAAAAAAAAAAAAAAAAACTTAACATATTATGGAATTAATTTAATTACACTAACAAAACTTGATAAATAATGCACTCTGCTTCCCGTCATGGCCATCACCACTTCAGGTGTATTTCTTACAGCTTGATGGCTGTTTTAATTTAGTGGACGTGCGGTGAGCTGATTTTTGTCTGCCTACATGAGACTGTTCTGGGCCCAGTTGATCTAGTGGTCAGCAACATACCTAATAAATCCAGTGCCTGTAGAACAAGACTAAGGGGCAGCTAGGGAAATGGTCTCACTGGAAGCAAATGGCATGTACAAATATTTCAAAATGCCTTGAGAAAAATCTTTAAGGCAGCAGCCTTAAATACTTGTCTTTTTTTTAGCAACACTATAAAGGGAGGTTTTAATGATCATCTAAAATAACAGTTATTGGTAAATTGAACATAATGTATGTGGGTGTAGGATTTGTATTTTTTTTTTTGCTACTAGCTGAAAGATAATCCTGGGTTCATGTTTTCCTAAATATTTTTTGTACAAAAAAAAAAAAAAAAAGAAAAACATTCAACATTCAACACAACGCCAGGACAAAACTCAAACGTTGTTTGCATGATTGAACCTTACATGGAGTATTTATGTATACACTTAAAAGGATGAATGACTCAAAATGAGTGACTTTTTCTCTTTTTTCAGGTCAAGATTAAAAAATGGTTTGAGCTAAAAAGCTAAAAGCTTTCATTATTTGCAAGTTGAAAGGAAATGGTAGTTTGAAAACTTTCTATGGTCCTTGGACTTGAATCTTGCTACATTGCCAACTCCAAATATATTAAAAAATATTTTGTGTAATGTTTTAAATGAAAATTGAATTTTGTTTTTATTTGATTATGAATGATGATTTATGAATTGTGAATGTGTATATTGTAATATTTTTCTTTGTATGCAACTTTTATTAGCTGCTATTTTGACAATGTTTCACTGGAAGAAAAGAACATCATAAAATGATCTAAAAAAAAAATAGTAACACAAAAGAAAAACATACACAATCAAAATTGAGTATAAGTGATATCTGCGGCTTTTGGTGAACCACTAAAGACTTAAGAAGCAAAGCGGTTGGTCTATAAAAGAAATCGAACATTATTTTTACCTTTGATCAACCAGAAACTTGCAAAAATTGAGAACCTTCATGACAGTCAGAATCATCTATAACCTGGGTGTTCTGATAGCTGATACACCAAAAACCCTAATAAGTTGACTGAACTAATTTAATTGAGTAAACTTGTTGCCTCAATTTAATTGAGTAATGTAGTCTCCCAAAACCTGCATATGTAAGTTTTTTTAACTTGCAGGTTTTGTAGACTATGCTTAAATTGTTTAGTTAACCAAACTTAGCACTAAGTTTAGTACTATACTTAAATTGTTCAGTTCACCCAACTTAGATAAAATAATTAATCAGCGGAATGAACTGCCAACTTATCCATCATAGGCTTTATGTAGCAGATGCCTTTTCAACCGCAACCCAACACTGGGAAATACCCATACACTATTCCATTCACACATCCAGTACAGCCAATTTAATTTATTCAATTCACCTACCACATATCTTTGGAGAAACCAGAGCACCTGGAGGAAACCCACGTGAACACGGGCAGAACATGCAAACTCCACATAGAAATGCCACCTGACCCAGCCGGGGCTCGAACCCGTGACCTTCTCGCTGTGAGGTGGTTGTGCTATATGTTTTTTGCATAACAATGATTTTAAAATGTTGTGTGTGCAATTCGAAATAGCACAGAACAGTTAATAGAAACCCAAACTGTGGATAAATTTTTAAAATGTGTATTATAAATGCATGCACACAACTGAGTATGATCAACAAAAAATTCACATAAACTACAATGGAAACACATTTATTAAATAAATTCCAGCATATACATCAGATTAATCATCCGATTTTGTTATTACATACCATAACAACAATGTGTGAAATGGTAAGGCATTTATGCACAAAACAGTGGACCAACCACATTGTGAAACCTCTGAAATGTTGTTTTTGGTAATTCTAAAATCCTTTAACCAAGTCTGATTTGTTCTCTTTGATTTTTTTTCTTTTTATATAAATAAAAAAATATTTGTGTGTATATATATATATATATATATATATATATATATATATATATATATATATATATATATATATATATATATATATATATATATATATACACAACAGGTGCTTTAATAGCAAATATTTTATGCAATATATTTTATAAATTGTTGCAGGTCCAGAGGTCATAGAAGGTTTTCAAAGTATCACCTTTTAACTCGCAATTCATTAAAGATTGTCAATTATCTGGAAAATTAAACAACACATTGAAGGAAACATGAACCCAAGGTAGCAGTATTCTGGTCTTGCTCATATGTATGTATAATTAGCATCTTTGGATAGAAACATAGCTATAGATACTATTTTTTTTTTTTTGTGTGTGTGTGTGTGTGTGTATGTGTGTGTGTGTGTGTGTGTGTGTGTCTGTGTGTGTGTGTGTGTGTGTGTGTGTGGGCAAAAGATGCATTACTTAAAATTGTATCAGACTGGAAAATGCTCCATAGTGTAAACTGAGGAGAATCAAAAGCATTTTGTAGTGTATGGATCATAATAGGTCACATAAATCCACATTCTAATTCCCCTGTTTTTATTATTAACCAGCTAATGTGGTATGATGGATGTTTCTCTCAGCCTTTTTTCAGTCGGAGAAGAATTCTGAGTTGGCAGATGCCTAATCTATAAATAGGTGCTGGTAGCTGTTTGGCTGCTCACAAATGGCTAAAATGTGGGTGGCTTTTTGGAAGCTCCTCTCATCTCCAACACACAAAAAGCTTTGAACAAAACCTCATGTGGCTGCATTTTGGATTTCTTTTCGTTTTGAAAATGCAGGTCTCAGTTTTTTGCAAATCCTTCCTCAATATTTTTTCCACTGTATTTATCATAAACACATGTAGGATCACTTGGCTTATGTGCACACTGCTCTTTCAATGCCGTAATAAAAAAAGGGCAATCTTAAAATAAAAAAGAACATCATTTTGGTGTCTTTTTTCCACTAGATGTTGATATATATTGTGAGTCCTTTGAGCATGAATGCAAATATTTATACTCAATGTTTTGCATAAGATGTTGTGGTCATGACTGCTGTTGAGGCACACTCTTTGTCTTTTTTGTTTTATTTTGCTGAAACAGAAACATCTACTGCCAAGTGTTTTGGCGCCGTACTCCAATTGCTACCTGTCTAATAGTGCTCTAAGGAACCAGAAGTACAGTGTGTCCATTAGATGCAGTTAAGATAACACCTTTTCCATGAAAGCATTTTCTTTTCTTTGGCAACACTGTTTAGGACACTTGAGTAAAGGTACAAATAATATTCCAGTAAAAGTACAAATCCCTCAACTAAAAAAAAAACAAAAAAAACAAAAAACGTATGCATTAAAAGTTTTATTGATTATTAGCCCACCTTTGAATTTATCTTTCTTTTAAAAATATTTCCTAAATGTCACTTTAAGCTGGATAGATTGAAAAAAAAATTGTAAAATAAAATAAAAACAAAATAATTAGTTAGAAATGAGTTAATAAAACTACTATCTTTAGAAATGTGTTGAAAAAAGAAACAGAAGTTGTGAAAAAAGTTGTATTTTTTCAATATTTTGCTTGAAGTTAATTGTTTATTTTTTGTAGTCAATGTCTAAATATGTTTGGTGACAATATTATTTTAATAAATATATCTGTTTAATAAACCTGTTTTTTTTTTTCAATATTTGGTAGAATTTTCAAATTGAATCTTTCAATTTCTAAATATGTTTGGTTGCTAAAATATTATATTAATTAATATATCTGTTTAATTGATCTGTTTTGTTTAAATGCTCTTAAATACAGTGCCTATATTAACAGAGAAATGGACAAAAAATATTCATTTCTAAAATGGGGTATACTCAGTTATGTTGAGCACTTTATATCCAGATTGTATAAACATATTGAAATTCATGAAATAAAATGAAAATACTCATACTTAATACTCATAAAGATATTTAGTTACTTTCAACCACTTTTAGGTGTTAACAAAGATGACTAATGTTAAACAAAAGGGTGGATTCAGGTAATGCATCCTCTGCTTTTTCAGTCATATATAAAAAAAAATAAATAAATTCCACCATTATCCAAATCTGCCAGCTTCATAATGTTTTCTAGTTAATTTGTGTGTCCTCTGAGAGCATGAACTGGAGAACATGTTTAACTCTGATGCAAGTGTCGGGAGGGCATCAGAAGGCATCAAGAGAACCCGCAGTAAGGGCACACTGATAGCCTGCTCACTTTCCCCTCCTCTTTTTTGGAGAAGTGTGAGAACCTGCCACCAGCATTCACCTCCTTGTAAGCTGAGTTCTTGAGAGAGATAGTGGGATAGAGAAGCTAAGGGCTGATATAAATTACCTGCTGATGAAGATGATAAACCGTGTCAAAACACCCCTTTGCTGACTGAGGGCAAGAAAAGATAGTTACCTGGCTTTCTATGGGATCTCTTTGATAAGATCACAATCGTAATGTGGTTGACCTGACTGAGAGTATTTATTTTCAAGTATTAAATACCTGCCCATTTACATGGACAAGATGCACTGCCCATAAGAAAAGGTTTAATGTAAATATGCTGTAAATGGAAATGCAGACAGCAGTATGTGGTTTTCTATAGGATTAGGGCTAATTTTTAATATTACTATTCACAAACTCACAAACACACACATCAATGTTTTTGAGGTGATTCTCTAAATTGAGGTGGTTGTACTATGTCAAATAGTTGTCTCAATCTAAACAAAGTTTTTTTTTTTTTTTTTTCCCATGCTCAGACAGTTAACCACATAATGAGTGTGATAAGAATACTTTATCAGGCCATAGAAAACCTTTGAGGATAAGAAAATACAGTCAGTCAGAGCAACTTCATGTTTAATTGCATACATTGGCACGATAAAATACTTTGTAAATCGCTGTGGCCATTTGACAAAACAAGCTGTCACAGATTGAGGTTTTTGAAATAACAAGGATCTAGCTAAACTTTGATGAGAATTCTAATATTTCTCATTATCTAATTACTCTGGCAACTGATCATATCAAAACATATTTTAACAATAATCAGTTCACAAACAAATTAATGGAACATCTTTAAAACCATTGTAGCAACTGAACAGAAGTCTGTGTTAGAATCAATCGCATGAACAATCAAAAGGAATTTAGCCTTTAAAAACAAAACATTACCAGCCCTGCATCAAAATCACATTTTGACTATTGGTGTGACATCTTACATGATAATACAAATATCTTGTTCAGCCATAAAAAAAACAAGAATGCCTGCAATCACAACATGCATGAAAAAAAAAACTGATTGGGTTCTGATGAATCTGCAGCAATGAGATTGCTTGCTCCACATTTAAATAACTTTAGGTTGAACATAATTTTCAGGGTTTATTGATACAGTGCAACTATTAATTTATCTACTTAGACTCATAAAGTAATGATGTTCACTTATGGTTAGGTTAGAATGTGGTTAGGTTTGGGCAGGGGCGCACTTAGTGATTTGGGGGATTTTTGTAAATGAACTGCTAAAAGGTATTTAAAATAAACATATATAAAAAGAATATTAAAAATATTTAATGTATATTTTATATGTTTTAATATTTAAATTAACCTTCATCCTTTTTCACGGTGAGGTGACAGCACTATACTGCGCCACTGCATCGCCAACCTTCATCTTTTGTGTAAAATTAAATGCAATACATTCAAAAATAAAAACAAGTTCACAAGCTATGCACACGAAATTAGGCATTTGTTTAATAGATTTTAATGTTTCTTTATTTTTTTTTTTAACAAATTTAATTCACTATCAAGACATTATTGTGGCGCAGTGGGTAACATGATCGCCTCACAGCAAGAAGGTTGCTGGTTCGAGCCCTAGCTGGGTCAGTTGGCATTTCTGTGTGGAGTTTACGTGTTCTCCCCGTGTTCGCGTGGGTTTCCTCCGTGTACTCCGGTTTCCCCCACAGTCTTAACACATGTGCTATAGGTTAATTTGGTAAGCTAAATTGTTTGTAGTTTAAAGTCTGCTTCACACCGCAGGTATCAGCACCACGTGAGCAGCGTGTGCTTTTTTGCCATGTTAACAGATTCGTTTTTTAGGTCCCACTTTATATTAAGTGTTCTTAACTACTATGTACTTACATCAAAAAATAAATACAATTTACTTACTGTGTTTATAATAAATTTGAGGACACTTGTGGTGCATTTGAGCTGGGATAGAGGTTGGGTTATGGACAGGTTTGGTGGCATGGGTAGGTTTAAGGGTGAGTTAAGGTGTAAGGGAAGGTCAACAGTGTATTTACAAATGTAATTACAGATGTTATTTACAGATGTAGTTACATACTTGTATTTAATCAAGCATAAGTACACAGTAAATACATGTATTTACACAATAAGTACATTGTAGCAAACTATTAATTCATGTGTAAGTACATATTAGTTAAGGCCACTTAATATAAAGTGGGGCCGTTTTTTAATACTGCATGAAGCAGCAGCACGTTTAGTGCAAAGCATGAGCGTCGGTGAAGCAGCAGTGCCATGATAGTTTTGACGCTGGGTCTATTTTTGTTTTTGTATTTTTGTGCTGCTCACGCTCAATTATAGTGACAGACAGTGCATTGATAATGACCAAAGCACATTGAGTGACAGTAAAAAGTAGTAAAAAGTGAGTCATATATTGTCAATCAAATGAAAATAAACTATTAAAAACTGCAACAAACATTTATTTAGGCCCGAACTACAAAACCAAATGTAAAAAAAATTAGTATCAGTTTTGCTAAAGTTGCATGCTAGTGTTGCAGGAGAGGGGAAATAGAAGTGGCCGCTTTAAGGCGCTATTCACGGGAGTTGTAGTCCACGGTGAAGTGCATTGGGGGGAGTGTAGTTCTATACGCATGCTGGATAATGTGAGCTTGCTGTGTGCTGTGCAGCTGAAGCAGGGGAAGAAATTTTTATTCGACTTTGTTTTATGTTCACTCAAGTTATTCCATTCGAGAGCTGTTTGCACTGTGAACATGAAAATAAGTAGGGCATGCGTTGATTACTTTTGTCCTTCTCATCCTTTGCACGAGCTATTACTCTGTCGCTGGACATTACTGAAGCTGAGAAAGTAACACTAGTTTGATCGTGTATAAATATCATTATAAATGTATTGTATAAATATTATTATAAGTAGGCCTAAAATATCCTGACAATCAAAAACCAAATGACATGATTTCACAGGCGATTGTCTTCTGAGTGCACCAGACATGAATGACACTCCTCATAAAGCTTGAGAAGCATACATTACTGTATGATCTATATACTTTCTAAAATAATGACTTGCAGGTTAAAGAAACAGCATATGAGGAGGTTGCCGCAGGCCTTGGTGCAGATAATTTATTTTTTTAATGTATTTGTACATATACTAGATAGATAGACTAGATAACTAGATAGAATATACAGAGATAGATTGATCTCTGCAGCAGTTGCCGAAGTGCTGTGCGCTGCAGATGCAACTGGTGAGAAAGGCAAACGGCTGCGTGCTGCTTCTGCTCTCCATACGTGCTGTGCACGTGTTGCTCATGCACTGTTTTCGCTTGCAGTGTGAAACAGGTGTAAATGTGTGAATGTAAGAGTGTATGGGTGTTTCCCAGTGTTGGGTTGCAGCTAGAAGGGAATCCACTGCGTAAAACATATACTGGAACAGTTCGTAATTTATTCTGCTGTGGTGTCCCCAGATTAATAAAGGGACTAAAGCCTGTTTCACACAGCAAGTGTAAGCGGCGCGTGAGCAAAGCGCGAGCAGGGCATATTTTTCAACATCTATGTTAACAAATTAGAGCTTTTATACCTCAAGCAGCAGCAGCGCATCAGTACAGCGATAGTTTTGGCGCTGGTTCTATGTTTGCCACGCAGGTCACGCTCAATTAAAGGGTCACGAAACACCAAAACAGTTTTTTTGAGCTGTTGACATATGTGTCCCACACAGCTAAAAACACTATTAGGACACATATATTTCACTAAAAAGTTGAAATTGGTTGTTTTTGCGGTATTTCGAGCAAATTCGTACTTCCGGATTGAAACAAATTTTTGAAGCTCCGTCACGGCCATGAGATCTCAGCGTGTACTCCAGCATATGAGGGAGGCTGGCAACGAGTACAGCTAAATTTGTGTTTGTAAGACAAATCCATGGCCACCTGGTGGAGAAAGGTTAAGACTTTTGTCAGAGGAGCAAGAGAGGGTGCTTATAAACATGGTAATTGCCAATAATGCAAAGGAGAGTGATTGAGGGTGATTATAATTTTGTGGGCAATTGCCATCAGCCTCTCAGGCAATTGATAAAATCCTCAGAAAGAACCAATTTCAAATGAAATAGGTGTACTGTGTCTCTGACAAGTGTTTCAACTCTGACATAGTGAAAAACCAAAGAGTGGAATATGTTCAGGTATGAATTTTAATATTGTATGAAGTAGCCTAATGTGTTCCTTCACAGCATAGCAGTTTATGTTGCCATTTAAACCCTCTTGAACTGTGGTTTAGGGTAGTGATTTACTCTGCTGTGTTTTGGGTTTTGAAGATCTGAGGTTAAAGGACAGCCTGTTCCAGATGGAATTATCTTTGTATTTAAGGCAGGTTTTAACCTGACCAAAACAAGGAGAAGATGGAGGAACAGATTGTAAATGTTCCTGATCAGCACAATCAATCAGCCAACAAGGGCTACTCCACCACCATGGCATTCTAGGATCCTATGACACTATGTTCCTCACTGCTTTCCTTGATGGTCTAAGAGTATATGCTCCAGCTTCAATACAGGGAACCAGAGCACTCTCACTATGTTGTTGTTCGGGATAACATAACTTGTTAGCTTTGGAAATACTGTTTTTAATTTATTTCACCAGTGTGTGTGTGTGTGTGTGTGTGTGTGTGTGTTTGGTCCGTTTTACGTGATGTCTGTGTGTGTGATGGCAAGAGTGAATAGTTTTGAGTGTAGAGCTTCATTTTGACCTGAAAATAGAACGTCTGGGAAATTGGGAGAAGTTTACTAGAGAATTTTGTGTGTGTGTGTGTGTGTGTGTGTGTGTGTGTGTGTGTGTTTGTGCTTCTTTTTATTTTGTCTGAGGGTCTCGAGGCGTCCTTGGAGAACCTGGAGAAGTGTCATGTGACTGGCGATCATACACTTTCTAGCACCAGGCTGAGAAGAATTCCTATATTGTTTTAGAGGAATTTAGGATTTACAGGTGAACATGGGGTAGGTACAAAACTACAAATTGTACTGCAAGTTTTGAACCAGAACTGTTTTAGCTAGAGACCTATGTTTAATGTAAAAAAAAAAAAAAAGAGAAAAAAGTTATCTACATTTGAAAAATAAGATCAAGGCTGAGATGTGATTTTTTTTTTTTTTTGAGCATTTTGAGTTAAAAGTTTTTATTTTGAGTGTAAGAATAAACTATATCTCTTGTATTACCACAGCAACTTTACAATTGCCACAAAATATTCATCAAAGTACTTTACTATATTTACTATAGGTTGTTATAGTAGTTTTTATCTGTAAAGTCATATCATTGTGATGGAGCAGCTTTTATTAAACAATAGTCAGGCAGGCAGGTTGAAAACCATGCCGCATAAATGGCCAACACAGACAATTCAAAAGTGTAATCCCTAAAACAGGCAAAAAAGGTTAGGGCAGGAGGCAAAGAATGAAAACAAGGTATAAACAATCCAAAAAGTAAAAAAAAAAAAATAATAATAAAAACACCGGATGGCAAGAAACAAGGATAAAGCCTATGAACTGACTGCAACAGCTTGACGAGACTCAGCAATGGATGAGTGAAAACAAGATGCATAAATAGTCCCTTTAATCAACAATGATGCACTTCAGCCGTGTGGGTGTGTATTGAGACTGATTTATACTTCTGCGTCAAGTGCACGTTTATGCCACTGCGCAGACTACTCGTGGACGCATAGCCCTCGCCGTGGCCATCAGGGATGCTGACAAGCACCTCTTAAAAAATGTACTTACACGTTTCAATGACGCATAGCACAAGCTCCATGATTGGTCAGCTTGGAAGTGCTGACGAGTGTGGGCGGGAGGTGAGAGCCGCGAGCCCGATGCAGTGAATGTTTACAAGTGTGGAGTCCTGCGAAAGAGCTCCGCATGGAGACTGATACTTTGTGTTCATAATTAAAGTTTTTGCACGTCCGCTGATTCCAGCCTCAAAATGAGCGAGTTTGAGCCAGTTGTACATTAAGGTAGAATTCAGACACAAAACAAAACACCAGCAAAGTAACTCGACACAGAGGAACATAAACATCTGCCAGCTAGCATTTTTGAAGTGTGTTGCAGAGCAACAGAAACAGTCCGCAGAAGTATCACGTCGATCACTTGACGCAGATATATAAACCAGGCTTTAGTGTCCAGATTTCTGTCAACTGTGGCAGGAGTTGATAGGTGCAATGAGTTATAAGAGTTGTCAGGATTTAGGAAGTAATGTCCAGCGGAGGCAACACCACTGGCGATCACAATTATTGTTATTTTAGTTCTTGTAATTATATACTGAACTTATAATATCCATGTGGATTATTTATTTTGTGTGTGTGTGTGCTGTGGAGGCTGTCCGTGCTCATGTCACAGTAATGAATTAGCTGTGGCTGTGTGTGCGTGCGTGCGTGTGTGTCTATGCCTGTGCCTGTGTGTGCGTGTGTTTGTGTCTGTGTGTGTGTCATCAAGCTGATGGGAATGCACTGCTGTCACAAAATGATTGAGAGGGCTGAACACTGTTGCCTCTGCACGGTTCATTGACAGACTACTTACCATCAGCAGAGCACAGGCCTGGTCCTGCTTCTTTTCTTCTGCTTTCTCTATCTTACCTGTAAGATTCCAGCTAAGCTCAGGCAACGTCCACACATACAAAGGTATTTTTATAAACAGAGTTGGGTAACACTTAACAATAACAGTACATGAATAATGATGTATTAATATGTATATTGAAGATTACTTTATTATGAACTAATGATGAGCCGTTTGCGCTAATCATGAACTAACTTTAACTACAACATCATTCACAAAAGTTCATGTGTAAATAACGGCTACCTTAATTACTTGTTAGTACATGTTGTTAGTTAATGTATTAATTAACATTTAAGTTTAAGCCAAATGTAACCAACATGAACTCATAAGATGTCAATGTATAATTAATTATGTCATGACTTGGAGGGGCACAACACCATTAACTCATCCTTCACTACATATGAACACCTGTGTTTAAACTGTTCATGTTGATACTGACAGAGCACTTTTCTCTTGTTATTCAGTGTTAACGCACTAAGCAGACTTACATAAGGTGTTCATGAGTAGTTAAGAATGATGATGTGCCCCTCCAAGTAAAGTCATGACATAGTTATACATTAAAATATAATGAGTTCATGATTGTTAAATTAAGCATGAACTAATGTGGCAATTAATACATTAATTAACAAACAATCATGTACTAAAAAAATAATGAAGGTAACTTATTCACACAAACTCATGTGACTCATGTTATAGTTAAAGTTAGTTTATGATTAGCGCATGCATTAACTCATCGTTGGTTCATAATAATGTTTAGTTTACATATTAACACATCATTATTCATGTACTTATATTATAAAGTGTTACCCAGAGTTGCATCTCTGTTCACATGAAATACAAAACACATTGTGATGCACTGTATGAGCATGCTAAGTCAACAGGTGGTGATTAAAACCTTATGACAGTGGTCACCAAACTTGTTCCTGGAGGGCCGGTGTCCTGCAGATTTTAGCTCCAACCCTAATCAAACACACCTGAACAAGCTAATCAAGGTCTTACTAGGTATACTTGAAACATCCAGGCAGGTGTGTTGAAGCAAGTTGGAAGTAAACCCTGCAGGGACAACAGCCCTCCAGGACTGAGATTGGTAACCCCTGCCTTATGATAAACAGTGTTGGCCAATTAGAAAGGAAAACACAGTGCACATCCGCATGAAATGAGGCAAAAATTCTTTATATTAATGGCCACACGACACTGTGGCCAGAGTTTCTGAAAATCTTCACCCAAGAACAGAGTTTTCATAAAGTTTTGGCTTTAGTCACCTGATACTGCAGTTTCATGTGGACAAATGGCCAAACCATTCATTCATTTATATTATTTTTGGTCTAGTCCCTTTATTTATCTGGGGTCACCACAGCGGAATGAACCGCCAACTGATCCAGCACGTTTTTATGCAGCAGATGCCCATCCAGCCGCAGCCCATCTCTGGGAAACATCCACACACACTTGTTTACACTCAAACACTACGGACAATTTAGCCTTCCCAATTCAGCTCTACTGCGTACTAATGTCTTTGGACTGTGGGGGAAACCGGAGCACCCCGAGGAATTCCACACGAATGCAGGGAGAACATGCAAACTCCACACAGAAACACCAACTGACCCAGCCGAGGCTCGAACCAGCAACCGTCTTGCTGTAAGACGACAGCACTACCTACTGTGCCACTGCGTCACCAATGGCCAAACAATATTAAAAAAAAAAAAACAATACAAATGTGGATAAATGTGGGCCTCAGTTGGCAAAATGTGGCCTAATCATTTAAGGGTTATCTGGGTCTAAGTCCAAAGCGGCTCACATGTGTGAGTGCAAAGTATCCCAGTCATCTTAAGACATATATGGGCCACTTTTGGCAAATATTCGGCACAGTAATCTTTAGCTATTGTGGCTGTGAGCCTAAAGTGGCCCAAAGGGAAAATAG
Source organism: Danio rerio (assembly GCF_052040795.2). NCBI lineage: Eukaryota > Metazoa > Chordata > Actinopteri > Cypriniformes > Danionidae > Danio > Danio rerio. Next base: position 45,498,394 of record NC_141037.1, read on the forward strand.
CAAATGTGGCCCATTTATTTTAAAACATATGTGGGCCACATTTGGCAAATATTCAACACAGTAAGCCCTGGCTAATGTGGCTTTGAACCTAAAGTGGCCCAGAGAAAATATGGCAAGTGTGGCTTAAAACATATGTGGACCACTTTTAGTGAATATTCGGCACAGTAAACTCTGGCTAATGTGGCTGTTAGCCAATAGTGGCCTAAATAAGATATGTAAAAAATGGCCCTGTTATCTTAAAACATATGTGGGCCACTTTTGGCAAATATTCGGCACAGTAATCTTTAGCTATTGTGGCTGTGAGCCTAAAGTGGCTCAAAGGGAAAATAGCAAATGTGGCCCATTTATTTTAAAACATATGTGGGCCACATTTGGCAAATATTCAACACAGTAAGCCCTGGCTAATGTGGCTTTGAACCTAAAGTGGCCCAGAAAAAATATGGCAAGTGTGGCTTAAAACATATGTGGACCACTTTTAGTGAATATTCGGCACAGTAAACTCTTGCTAATGTGGCTGTTAGCCAATAGTGGCCTAAATAAGATATGTAAAAAATGGCCCTGTTATCTTAAAACATATGTGGGCCACTTTTGGCAAATATTCGGCACAGTAATCTTTAGCTATTGTGGCTGTGAGCCTAAAGTGGCTCAAAGGGAAAATAGCAAATGTGGCCCATTTATTTTAAAACATATGTGGGCCACATTTGGCAAATATTCAGCACAGTAAGCTCTGGCTAATGTGGCTGTTAGCCTATAGTGGCCCAGAGAAGATATGGCAAAAGCGGCCCAGTTAGCTTAAAACATATGTGGACTCCTTTTGGCAAATATTCAGCACAGTAGTGAGCCTGTAGTGGCCCAGATCAGATATAGCAAATATGGGCGAGTATCTCTGGCTAAAGATGGCATGAGTTCAAAGCAGCTAAGGTAAGATGTGGCAAGTATGGTACTGTTATCCTAAAATACTGTATATGATAGGTCACTTTTGGTAAAGATAAAGTACAGTGATCATTTGATAATTATTGGGGTAAAATCACAACTTTTTGACATGGCAGATATGGGTAGTAATAGCTAATTTGTGGCCCAGATCTGGCAAACAGGAGCAAACCACCTTAGAGCCATCATTCCATTCAGTATGTAGTCCAGACTTAAGAGTTTGGTGTAGGCAAGATCTGGGCCAGAATAAAAGCAAACTGTGGCCCAGATTTGGGTCAGTTCTAATTAATTTGGGTAAATTCTACCTGATGTTTTGTATTGCTTTGGCGTATTTGTGGCCCAGATCTGACAAACAGGAAAAGACAACCCTAGAGCCATCATTCCATTCACTATGTGGTCCAGATGTAAGTGTTTGTTGCGGGCCAAATCTGGGCCAGAATAAAAGCAATCTGTGCCCCAGAATACGTTCTGTTTTGGTTCATTTGGTTGAATTCTGTCTGATATGTGGTATTGCTATGACTTAACTGTGGCCCAGATCTGGCAAACAGGAGTGGACCGCCCAAGTGCCATCATTCTATGCAGTATGTTGGCCAAATGTAAGTGTCTGTTGTGGGCGTATTTGAGCCACATGAATTTTGCTAGCTGGGTATAACCACCTAAAATGAGTATTTTAAAACGATGATATTATGTGAGTGTACAGTACATATTTAAGGAGGTGAAATTTTGAAGCAAAATTAGCAAACATAAAGAATCACAAGTTGCAAAAGTGTTTGTTAACATATTATTAGCAGCATGTGGATCTACTTTACATTACAACCATAAAATGCATCATGTACATAAGGCAAAAATGTACATACACACAAGCACCAAACCACTTCCTTATACTGTAGGTACTGTTTACTAACAATCTGACGGTGCCAAATACTGTTGTAATACAGTTTTCTTGGCCATTTTTACATATGTGTAAACGCAAATCATTTTGAAAATGTTGTGTTGTAAACATAAGTGAGAAACTTCTTTTTTTTAGCTATATTGTTGTCATGTAAACATAGCCTGGTTCTCTCTGTATTCCTTTTAGAGGCTGGATGACTGTCCTTCTTTATCACATTTAGCAATGCAAATGGTTAAGGAACACAAATTTCCTGATTGAATATCTTTGCATATGCAAGTATGCACATTGCATTTGAGTCATAAGGTCACAGCAGGGTTATACACATATCCGCATGTGTTTCTCACAGGAAGTTACAGTGCCCTGTAGCTGGGCGCTAAAAGCACAATCTGATTTCCCTCAAGTGACATCATTAGCCAAACAGGTTTTCACGGCTATCAGCCAGCAGAGCACTTGGTTGTTTGAACTGAAGACTTAAAAGGATCTAAACAGCACGTTCTCATTTCAGGTAACTTAACCTAAACCATGGGTTTGAATGGTGCTACAGAACCACAAATACCTGTTGTGGGGCTCTGGTTTGGTCTGTTTGTCATTAAGTAGCCTATGAATCTCCTTCAGGCAAATGCATGTACTTCCTTCACACGTTCGTCATAGTTCATAATCTGCCATAGATTATGTGCTAAATAGATTTTGAAGAGTTTACCAAATCGCCCCCTACAAGGTCAGCTGGAGTTCTCACCAATAGGACTTATGATAACTTTGACTTAGTTTTTGTGTGGTGCAGTATGTCATTTTTAGTTTAGTAAGAGATTTTTGAGTAACACTGATACATTTTTGATAAATTCATGAGATATAAATCTATATACATGTCTTATCTGTCCTGAGTCTTGAAGTATTGTTTTGTAAATGACCATTGTAATTCGAATGGCTTGTGTAAAAGCAAACAGCAGCTTTAAATAACTCAATTACACAATTAAGTGCATAACAATATTAAAGCAATGTGTCCCACATGTTTGCACTAAAGTAAACTGTGCAAGTAACTGGCCAGTTTGTGTAAACACAAAATACCTCTGAAGCTCTGCAATGGCAAATCCCTGTTCCTCAGCCTTTAGAAAAACAAACCCTGTGAAGTACGTTGTCAAATCATAAGGAATATCTGGTTGTCAATTACAAGAATTACAATAGAGTTACAAAATTAATGCAATCTGCAATCAGGGAAAGTTACTACGAAAAAAAAAAAAAGTTAAACTAAATTACAGATACTCATTACAAATTACAGTCATGAATATTTTAACAACTATAAAGCAGGCTGCATTTTAATATTTTCTGTAAACTTTAGAATGTTATATGAAAAAAAAGGGCAGAAAAGTTGAAAAGTAAGCAAATGTAACTACTTTTATTACTTAAATTAAAGGGTTAGACAATTATGCTGTTAATTATATATATATATATATATATATATATATATATATATATATATATATATATATATATATATATATATATATATATATATATATATATATATTCGTGTGGTATATGCAGCATTAAGGTACCAATATGGACCTTTTTGGTTCAAAAGGGTGGCTTTTAAAAAAGATACTGCACCAGTAACAGCTCTCATATTTTTATTTCTAAGAGTGCAATTACAAAAACAAGTTTTGCATAAATCTCTTCATGTATGTGAATTAGTGTCAGATGTAGCCGTGGTTTGACCTGAATATCTCCATCAGTCTGACTCCTGTCTCATTTCCTGCAACTGCCCACCATCCAAGTCATAATTGGAGTCTGAGTAAATGGAGAGATAGGTTGTATACTGCGTGCTGTGGGGAAATTGTTGTATTGTTTATTTGCTTCTGTAATTTCTCCCAACTGAAGAAATATCTATAGTCTCAGCAACAAATTAGCTTTGTTATCATCATTCACAGATGCGGGACTAGTCTTGTTGCACAGCTTTATTAAGCAATTTTATTTTCAAAGTACTGTATGGATGTTGTTTTTGTACTTATAATAAAAAATACATTTTTAGGCACTAAATTGCTTAAAAATATTACGCCAAAGGATGCTAAGAATAAAGGTTGCAATGGGAGCACAATGCTTGTGTGTTTGATGTGCCAAGAATATTTTGGTGGGATGTGGACTGAGCCCCTGGCCGGAGTCTTGGCTGTGTGGCGCCTGCTGGGGCGACCCAAAGCACCCTTACTGGCCGAGATGTATTCATGAGATTTTGAGCAACAGCGACATCAAAAACAAGCCTTGATCGTTTCTAATTGCAGGATTATTTAATGCTGTAGTCTGCTTTTATTTGGGGAAAAAGATATTATCATTCAACCACACTTATTTAATTGCAGCAATTGAAGGCATTCTGAGAGCAGGCTTGGCTTTCATCTGCACTGGTAATGATCATTAGATAGAGACTGGACTGCCAGACTGATCATGAGCAGTTAAAGAATGAAGATTTCTGCCTTCCCTTGCTGTCCTCTGGGTTCTCTCTCTCTCTCTCTCTCTCTCTTTCTCTCTCTCTCTCTCTCTCTCTCTCTCAGCTCTTAATGTGGAATTTTACAGTGATACAATAAAAAGACACTGGAATGGACTGAGAAAGTAAAATAATTGCTAGGTTTAGACTTTGTAAACATGCAATACCTCCATGTTTTAAACTTTCCATGCTACACTTCAACTTATCTTTTCTTCTATATTTATTTATTTTTTTTGTATCACTTTGTCACAAGGTGGGGATGGACAAGGGCTGTAGGAACAGAGTGATGCTCGTGGCATGAGTGTGGATGATCGTCACCTGGGAACCACAAAAGTCTTGTGTCCCATGGAGGAGTTCCAGAAAAATAAAAGGAGATTATGTGAGGTGTGTCATACTTGAAGGTCACCAACTTATGCTTTGTTTCCTGCTTGTTTTTATTATTTAATTTTATTTATTCTTTATTTTACAGGACATTTCCCATTGAGATATCCATGTCTTCTACCAGGGGGGTCCTGGCCAAAAAGGCAGCACAAAAAGTTTGAGATTTAAAAACAGCCACACATAAAATATAACAAATTAAAATATATGGCAATTTACTCAATAGGCAAAGCAGTGGCGCAGTAGGTAGTGCTGTCGCCTCACCGCAAGAAGGTCGCTGGTTCGAGCCTCGGATCAGTTGGTGTTTCTGTGTGAAGTTTGCATGTTCTCCCTGCATTCGCATGGGTTTCCTACGGGTGCCCTGGTTTCCCCCTACAGTCCAAAGACATGCGGTAAAGGTGAATTGGGTAGGCTAAACTGTCCGTAGTGTATGAATGTGTGTGTGGATGTTTCCCTGAGATAGGTGCGGTTGGAAGGGCATTCGCTGCATAAAAACTTGCTGGAAAAGTTGGTGGTCCATTCCGCTGTGGTGACCCCGGATTAATAAAGGGACTAAGACAACAAGAAAATTAATGAATGAATGAAATATATGTTTTTTTAAAAGCAGTCTTGCAAAAATGAAGATTTTACCAATCTTAACCCTGGAGGGGAATTGTACTAAAAGAGTAAACAGCTAGTAATATTTGGGTTGACATAAAAATGGGAGTTCCCATTTGGTGCTGATCTTCACTGAGTAAAAACAAACACACACGCAGTGTGTATCAATGTTTGATACTGCACGCCGTATAAGAGAAAAAAACCTCTGCATTTCTCGGTAACTCAGATGCACTAGGTAGGTCAGGAAGCCATGTGTCGGCAATAGTTTACAGTGTTTACATGCTTACACTCAAAGAGCAGCATTTACAGCGGATCTTTCAGTCCATAATATTGTAGTGATGTTGACATAAACTAAATAACTTAGAAATCATTTTGACTAAGGTCTGTCTTTAAACACTGAAAGAGTACTGCTGACCATACAAACTAACTTTTTCCATCTGAATGAACAAAGAAAGGGCACTCACACTTACCAAATCTGTAGACAGGACAATCAACACATACTGGAACTGCGTCTTTTTTTAAAGGAGACGAGCAGCAAATCCGGATTTCTTCATTTCCAGATGAGAAAAGCTCTCGAGTAAAAAATATTCCGTACAAACGTATTTCTGCCATGAGTCACGTGCACTGATCCACATGTGAGTCCAGCAGCAATCTCATAGCAAGAAAATGAAAACAAAACCTTCACCCATATCTCCAAACATTTCTTATTCTTTTCCCACTCCTTTTGGCAACAGGACATGGCGTCTCTCTGCTGTCTGAACACTATTTCAGGTACAGTCTAAAAGAAGCTAGCATGCATATTAAGGAAGTTGCAGCGCATACATAATAGAGCGCGCTGATTGGTTTGAACCAAGCCAAACTCATGAATCAGTGCAACACACTCAGAGACGTAATACGGTACTCCCAGGTACAGACGTCCAGTCATACCATGGATAAGGACATGATCAACTAAAGTGGCTGCTTGGCTGTTTCTCAATATGCGTTCTTCAGCGATCTTGCAGCCTTGTGTTCCTGTGTAATGTCATCATCAACCTCTAAAGTTCAGCTCCAAAACTTAAGGCCGCAAGAACAGATGACACGTCAAGTTCCCTAAAGTGTTCTTGATATCGAGAATGCATTGATACAGACTTGAGCGCAAAATTCACTCCAGAAGTCCCAGAAGTCATTGCGACTAAATTAAAGAAGTGGGAAGTGCAGCATTCTATACAGATATATTTAAAAATATTAAAAGTCAGATATATAACTTAGTTTTCTCAGGAGTTTCCCTAAATGAGACATTGAAAGACAACAATCACAATGAAAATCTTTATAAAGGCATAAACGCATTAAGGGTGTTTATTTGCTGAAATTCTTATTAAAAGTTTTATTTGTATAGTGCAAAGTGTTTTTGTAAGGTCTTTATGCATAGTTTATATTGTGAAAAAGGGAAAAATAATAAATCATGATGCTGTTATTTTTAACCTTCCTGTTGTGCTCAGGTCAAATCTGACCAATTTACAACTTAAATCACTCATAACTATTGTGTTTAACATCGGTTTGCCTCAAGGCCTTATGATACCCTTCACACTGTGCATTTGAACATATAAAAGTGATCATCTCTTACATTGAATTTTGAGTGTTTAAATCAACCTTGTTACACATGTGGTGTTCCCGGTCAAAAGTTACCACCATAGGAAATGAATGGGTATCCAGGCTATATTCATTCATCAGAGAGAAAACATCCCTCCCCAACTCACTCACTCACTCACTTACTCATCTCAGACTGAACATTGTCTTTTGCAGGTACACATCTTTTTTACACGCTTATGTGCCAATCCTCCAGCCTGATTTCACAGGAAACATAATTATTTTAAGTTTTTTCAGTTTAGTGGCTAATTCATATGAGTTCAGTCGTACAAAATTGTATGACTTTTGAAAGGAGGTGTGGCACCCAACCCCACCCTTGGTGGTTCCCAAGGGCAACGCAGTGGCGCAGTAGGTAGTGTTGTCGCCTCACAGCAAGAAGGTCACTGGTTCAAACCTCGGCTCGGTTGACGTTTCTGTGTCGAGTTTGCATGCTCTCCCTGGGTTTCTCCGTGGGTTTCCTCCGGGTGCTCCGGTGTCCCCCACAGTCCAAAGACATGTGGTAAAGGTGAATTGGGTAGTCTAAATTGTCTGTAGTGTATGAGTGTGTGGATGAATGTGTGTGTGGATGATTCCCAGAGATGGGTTGCGACTGGAAGGGCATCCTCTGCGTAAAAATGTGCTGGAAAAGCTGGCAGTTTATTCCGCTGTGGCAACCCCAGATAAATAAAGGGACTAAGCCGACAAAAAAATAAATGATCGAATGAATAGTGGTTCCTAATATTAATTTAGTTGTAAGCTTAGGACTAGAGTAAATACCACTGACCATAGGAAGGTTGCAGTCCTTCATAAAAGCAATGAGATGTGAAGGCTGGTGAGGTTTCTGATGGTGCAGGAGTGATGATTGGAAATGATGTGCAGGTGCGGAGCTGATTATAATTCAGGTGACAGTAACCAGGTTGATTTGGGGTGGGGAGAACATAGCCTGGCTGTAACACCTACCTAACTTTCCTAATTAACTAAGTTGAGCCTTAACATTGTACTTAAAGATGTACATTAGTATCTTGCACCTTAACTAAAAATTGTCATCATGGCAATAACAAAAGAAATAAGTTATTAGAAATGTATTAAAATTTCTAAGTTTAAAAATGTGATGAAAAATTTCTTAGGTTAAGCATCCCTTGAGGAATTTTTGAATATATAAATTGTTACCTTAGAATTATAAGGTTCTATCTGCGTTCTACATGATTTTGAGATAATGAGCTTCAAAGTTTTTGCATTCCATATAGCAAACAACATGTGTGTAACAGTTCTCTTTTATACATTAACATGACAGGGACCCTAAGGGTACTCTAAAAGTACATTTTCAAAGTTCTCTTACATTTGCAAATTGGAGTAAAAAAACCACGGTCAATGCAGATAGAACCTTCTCATTCAGAAAAGTCATTTTCCACTTGGAATTATGAGGTCCTATCTGGCAGATCATTCATTGAAGCATTACTTTTCAAGAAATACAATTAAAAATATATATAAATAGATGTTGTAACAATATGTTGATACTTGGGAGTGTTAATTTTTTCGCTTTATATAACATTTATTTCATGTTTTGGACAAATAATACAAGGCTGTGCTAAATATTTTTGTGTCCAGTGTAGCTGTTGATTTTATCTAATTAATAACTTCATATTTATTAGATTTTATGCTTTATATTAATTATTGAATTATTTATTGAATTATATGCCCCATGATTTAAATGTAAAAAAAGTATTTGCCTTTCAAGGCTTAATATTAAATTTAAATACTTTAAAAGAAGCAGACCGACTGCATGTTTAATAAACACTGAAAAGTGTTTCACTGAAATATGTAAACAAATAAATATATTTCACATTTAATATATACATTTTTAAATACTCCTTTTTTTTTAACAATGTAAAATTTAACATTTCATCTCAATGTTGGCGATGCGGTGGCGCAATGGATAGCACAGCAAGTCTCACAGCAAGAAGGTCTGTAGTTTGAGCCTCGCCTGGGTCAGTTGGCAATTCTGTGTGGAGTTTGCATGTTCTCCCCGTTTTCACGTGGGTTTCCTCCGGGAGCTCTGGTTTCCCCCACAAGTCCAAAGACATGCGGTACAGGTGAATTGGGTAAGGTAAAATTGGCCATAGTGTATGTGTGTGATTGAGTGTGTATGGGTGTTTCCCAGTGATGGATTGCAGCTGAAAGGGCATCCACTGCGTAAAACATATACTGGATAATTGGCGGTTCATTCCACTGTGGCTACCCCTGATTAATAAAGGGACTAACCCGAAAAAAAAAGAATGAATCTTAAAGTCAGGAAATTCTTATAAAATCACATTTACACACATCTCAATTTTGTGTTGTGAAGCATTATTTAGCCGACTCTAATTTTGTGTGATTTTGTCTTTCTGGTGTTTCCCACTGTCAGTAGAGCAGTCCGGTCAAATGACAAAGAAAGCTAATCCTGATTGGTCCTCGTGCGTGCAAAAAAAATGCTGATTGGATCACAGAAAGAACCTTAAAGAACCAAGATTTCGACTTTGTAGATAAAACCTTTTTTGTTTGTTAAATAAAAAATCATAAAACGTAATAAAAAACCATTAAAAAAAAACATCATATAATGTAAATAAGTTGTCATTTATTAAGAATGTTAATAACTCAATTTTGATAAAAATGACAGATAGAACCTTATAATTCTAAGGTGACAATATATACATCATATCATAAGGTGACAATCAAAGGACAGCTAATCATTTTGACTTAAACTGTATATAACATTGAATTACGTTCTGAAAAGTAGAAGATAAGAAATATTTTTTGTCAAAACCCTCGTGTGTGCAATTTGCTATCTTTTTTAAGGCTCTAATGTTGCTGAGTTGAGATACAAATGAGATGCAAATGGATGAATCTGTTTGCACATGGTGATTAAAGTCATGTACTATTATTACTGCAACATTTTACTTAATTAGGTAAAAGTTGAATGAAGTAACAGAATCATCAGGCCATTTATTTATTTATTTATTTATTTATTTATTTATTTATTTATTTATTTATTTATTCATTCATTCATTCATTCATTCATTCATTCATTCATTCATTTATTTATTTATTTATTTATTTATTTATTTTTATTTTATTATTCTTTTTTTCCTGGCTTTGCATTACTAAAATGTCTGAAAAAAGTCTGTAAAAACATTCTACCAGACTCTCTTTACAAAAAAAACAACATTTAAAGTATTGCATTCTGTATAACAGCAAAACAAGTCTGGTCTAACTAATGGTCATCAATTTGCCTTGTTCATAAACAAGAAATCACATTACATCCACTAAGAGTATAAAGGTTAGTTAGATGTTTGTAGTTTGGACTTTGCATTAAGCATTTGTGACAAAAGTGTAACCTAATATGTCATCCTTAATAAGTGCATATTTCATGGTAAATGCATGACCACTTAAACAGTTCACCTCTCCTCAAATCACATTTCCTCAAACGGGACAGCGGATACTCAATCTCCACAAATTAAAGCCAAGGGCTTCGTATGACATATTGTATTAAAGACAGAAAGAAAAAGATGAAGGCCTTTAATATAGTGTTCTCTGAAAGTCTATCCATTTTTGAGGTTTTGACAAAGTTGCAACTGGCTTACGCTTCAATGACCAATGGGACTGGAGCATATGGAACCCTTCTAAAGCTCTCACACACTGTTCTCTCTGCACACACACACACACACATACACTTCCTGCACACTAACAAGGTGCGGCATTGTCTAAATTTAGCTGATGGACTCTATATCTTTCAGTCGGGAGAGGGCCCAAACTTTGCAGCCGCCGCTTGATCTGGTTCTTATTTTCATCATTTTGAACATGATACCAGGAGGTGGCCTGGTTTTCATTTTTTGACAGTGCAATCCGGTCAGAGTTGGCTTGTTTTATTGGAAACCTTGTTCCTTTATTCCAACTTGGCACTTTTTGATGTGTTGGTCCCTTGGGGCTCATGGGTAATGCAAAGATGGCCTTTTTGCCTGTCAGGGATTGTGTTAGATACTTTTTTCATACATCTACAGGTCATGTGCACAAAAAGGGTCTTTTTTTAAAACAGAAAAATAATAGGTAGAAATAATAGTAACAATTAAAAGTAACAATTCCCACCATTGGCTAACTACTGGCTTATTACCTTCTGATTACTAAGATATTGGCTTTTTATTAGTACATATTAAGTATGATCTTATTCACCAATCCTACCCAATTACTAAAATCAACTACTACCTTATTAACTATTATTAAGCAGCAAATCATCATCAATTCATTCATTTTCCTTTGGCTTAGTCCCTTTATTCATCCGGGGTCGCCACAGCGGCATGAACCATCAACTTCCAGTTATGTTTTACACAGCGGATGCCCTTTGAGCTGTAACCCAGTACTGGGAAACAATCATACACACTCATTCACACACACACACACACACTATGGCCAATTTAGTTTATTCAGTTAACCTATATAGCGAAAGTCTTTGGACTGTGGGGAAACCAGAGCACCCAGAGGAAACCCTTGTAAACAAGGGGAGAACATGTACACTCTACACAGAAATGCCAACTAGTCCAGTCGGGAATTGGAACAGCGACGTTATTGCTGTAAGTTGACAATGCTTACCACTGAGCCACTGTGTCACCCCTGTTATCAGTGTTTATTATTTATAAATAAACTTAAAGATTGTACCAGCCAATAACTCCCAATAACATGACTCACCCTGTTCACTGTCACCACAATTAGCAAGATCCCCATAACCCGAACACTAATTACCAACGCATCTGCACGTCATACCCCGCACATCACTCCAGCCCATAGATACTTGCATGGTCCCTCACTCAGTATCCGGCCTCATTGCATTGAGAAGGATGAACTCTCAAGGTCAGTCAAACTGATTGTTATATAAAGTTCATCCGGAAAGTATTCATAGCTCTTCAGCTTTTTCCACTTTTTAATGTTACAGCCTTTTTCCAAAATGGATTAAATTCATTTATTTCCTCAAAATTCTACACACAATACCCCATATTGACAATGTGAAAAAAATATTTTTTTTAATTTGTTGCAAATATATTAAAAATAAAAACCTGAAAAATCACATGGACATAAGTATTCACAGGCTTTGTCATGAAGCTCCAAATTGAGCTTAGGTACATTGTTTCCACTGATCGTTTTTGAGATGTTTCAGCAGCCTAATTAGAGTTCACTTTTGGTAAATTAAGTTAAGTGGACATGATTTGAAAAGGCATACACCATATAAGGTCCCAGGGTTGACATTGCATGTCAAAGCACAAACCAAGCATGAAGACAAAGGAATTGTCTGTAAACCTCTGAGACAGGATCAAGGCACAAGGCTGGGGAAGGATATAGAACATTTTTTGCTACTCTGAAAGTTCCAATGAGCACAGTGGCCTCCATCATCCGTAAGTGGAAGATGTTTAGAACCACCAGGACTCTTCCTAGAGCTGGCAGGCCATTTAAGCTGAACGGGGAGAAGGGCTAAAATTTTATAAATTCCCAAAGACAGGTGTGCCAAGCTTGTTGCATCATATTTAAAAAGACTTGAGGCTGTAATTGCTGCCAAAGGTTCATCAACAAAGTATTGAGAAAAGACTGTGAATACTTATGTACATGTGATTTTTCCGTTTTATTTATTTATTTATTTTTATTTGCAACAACTTTAAAAAAAAAAATTTCACATTGTCATTATGGGGTATTGTGTGTAGAATTTTGAGGAAATAAATGAATCTATTCCATTTTGAAATGAGGCTGTAACATAAAGAAATGTGGGAAAAGTGAAGTGCTATGAATACTTTCCGGATGCACTGTACTTATACTCATCTTGTTTACTCCAGTGTATCCGCAGTGTCTATGTCTCTACATCTGCATAGTGTCTTGTTCAATCAGTTGTGTGTCTCTCTCAATCCCATCTGTGTTCATCGTCATCTATCAGTCTACGATTCATATACTATCCTGGTGCACTGCTCACCATATAAAAGACTTTACCTGTTTGCCATATTACCTGTCATCCATTATCTGCAATAAATTGTTACATTTAATCACTCAGTTCTGGTCTCAGCCCCCCTACTGTGACAAAGATGACATCTTTACATTATATAAAAACCCTTTTAGAATAAAAAGGATGCATCCCTTATTTAATTTGAATATACAGATTTATAGTAAGCTTACAGTGTTGTGTTTACGTTTTAGAAAACTTGTTGAACATTAGTGTGGTTAATAAGCTTTATTACCTACTGTATAATATCAAACATTTTTGTTATTTATAGTGAATTTATTGCACCATTTTCATCATGTTGCTTTTTATAAATGTAACTTTTAATTTTTATTTAAACTTTGTTCAAATAAGTAAATTTTAAAACTAAATTTACTTAGTTTTGACTTTTCAGTCCATAAACAAACTACAAACAAAGTTTCAATCTGAGTGCATTTTGAGTGTTTGAGAAGGTAATTAGATTGCATTACTCCTTTTAATTTTGTAATGGCTTTAAAATAAACGTACTTTAACCCAATTAACTTGTCCACCTTACATTTTCTTCATTACAAAATCAAATGATACTACAAAATGTAGTTTTCCTGGTGACATGTTAATATTAAACTGTGGAGGCGTAAACATGATTAAATATATTGGAAGAACTTTGAGAAACATAAAAAAATTGCCTAATTATGTAAGTGTACAAAGATTATAATGCACATATTTTCTAAAATTTAAAGCTTGTAAAGTCTATTTGCTTAAAAAAAGTTTCCTCAGCATTTAGTCACACTCAAGTGGTTCTAAAATGCATAAAAACGTGCTGGATAAGTTGGCGGTTCATTCCTCTGTGGCGACCCCGGATTAATAAAGGGAGTAAGCAGAAAAAAATGAATGAATAATATTAATATCAGTCCTTAAAGTCCACATGAACTGGAATCTGACTGTTTATATATATATATATTTAATAAATATATATATATATATATTTAATGACAAAACAGTGGGTGTGGTTTGTTTTTTCTACTGCCAGCTGAATAAATGTAGTGAGCATTTCATTCAGAAACATCAGGAAAAGGGTTGCTGAGAGTTATTATAACTTAACAGACACCTCCTCCTCTGCATTTCTGTGTGTTGTCAAAACTGACTGGAGTTTGAGTGGTGTGGTTAAAAATGTCAGTCACGCCCAATTGCTAAAACATTCGTAATCTGACAATGTAACTTAAAAAGATTACAGATTAACTGTTCCTCACAAAACTAACAATGTGAGCTAACAAAATATTATGGTTAGTTTTGGTTAATTTTATTTGTACTTTAAGTTTAATAGTTACATTGTAACAATTTTTTAAAACGGCGGCAACACCAAAGCTCCAAAAATGGCAATTTATTAAATAAAAAGGCTTTTTGTGTCAGCCATTTTGATTTAATGAATTGCCATTTTTGGAGCTTTAGTGTTGCCGCCTTTTGAATATATATTTTGCACTTTTTGCTGTTTGGCTGAGCACCAACTTAACGTGATACGCGTACTTTTGAAAAAAAAAAATTCAACGATTACCACTGTAAGACTTTTTTAAGAAGTGTATTTTTGCAGTTTTGATGCAGCACATCATTTTCAGTATTCTTAATCTCTTTCCAATTACTTTATTAAACGTGTCATCAAGTGCACTGATTCCTGATAGCTTTCAATTGTTTTCTATTAGCTACAGTACATAGTAAAATTGTGGCTTTCAAGATTCTCCAGAAATGGTTTTATATGCTACTTTTTTAGCTCTCTCTCTCTCTCTCTAGCTCTCACTCACACACACACACACACACACCTACATACATACACACACACACACACAAACACACAAACATGAATTCATAAATTAATATAAAACTCTGTAAAATCGGATAGGTTATAAAGTTAATGGATGTTCTTTCATTCCAGAAAAAACATGCAAGATCTGATTGATATAACATGATGTAATATGATAAATATGCATTGACTGCATAATTCAGCAGTCTCCATGTGTTTGTTGCCTCAAATACAAACATACATAGCACATTTAACAATATACTCATAAAACAGACCTTAAGCTTCTCTGTTTTCATTTAAATGTGGTTTTTGACAACATGACAATTGCCTTCAAAAAGCCACCATGACCTCATTGCATGTCAGCATTTGCCTTTAGAGGTGCAAGATATGTATTAAATAAAAAATACAAAAAACTTTTACTCAGCTTCTCCTACCGCAGAAAACGCACTTTTATCTGTTGATATTTGGCTTGTTAATAAGAAAGTGATGATTTTGTTTGATTTGACTCATTAGATGGAAACGCTGCTTTATTTGCAACTCTTTTATGCAATGTTCCTGTTTGTCTCATAAATTTAGATGGAAATATAGCTATTGTGTACTTTGAAAGTAGCCCACAAGCTTCCTTCTCTTTCCTCATATCTTAAAAGTTCAGACTTTGTATTGTGATGGGGAGTAGTCAGTGGTGGAAAGAGTACTGAAAAATCAAACTCTTTGAAAAATCATAATCATACTCAGTGAAAAGCTGATGCGTTTACATGCAGTTAGTGCAGGGATGTGTAAACGTAACATTCTGTAGTGCATTTAGTGATCTTTATATATTTGTTTGCTCCTTCCAACCTTTCCATTGCTTGTTTGTTCTGTCCTTCCTTCCTTTCTTCCTTCCTTCCTTTCTTCCTTCCTTCCTTCCTACCTTCCTTCCTTCCTTCCTTCATTCATTCATTCATTCATTTGTTCATTGCTTTCTTCGTTTGTTCAATCGCTCCATTCGTTCGAGTTGTTCATTCAGTTCATTCCTTTCTTTTGTAATTTTGTTCATTGTTTTTTATTAGGTCCTTTGTTCATTCATTCATTCTTTCGTTCCTTCCATCCATTCTTCTTTAGTTTGTTCAGTACTTCTTTGAATCCTTCCATCATTCATTTGGTCCTTCCTTCATTCCTTCCTCCGTCCGTTCATTTGTCTGCCTGTCAGTCCATTCGTCTGTCCTTCCTTACTTACTGTATTACCCTACTTCCCTACCTATACTTACTTCCCTACTTAATTACTTAATACCCTACTTCCCTACTCACTTAATTACTTCCCGACTTAGTTGTTCAATCCTTCCATGAATCATTCCATCATTCATTTGGTCCTTTCTTCGTTAGCTCAGCCCTTCCTTCGTTTGGTCCTTCCTTCCATTCTTCACTCGTTCCATTAAGTGATTGATTAAGGCTGTTTGGTGATTTCAGTCTTCATACAGTCGACATTCTTCATTTTCTCATCAGTGACATGCAGTCTATAAAAAGTCTCTGGGTCATTGGGTGTAAATTCTTTGGATGTCTTCTTGAACATTTTTAATGCTTCCAAGAAGTTTGCTGCATTTATAAAGTGCCCTTGTCTTGAGGTTGTTCAGTATGATGCGGTTTACTTTCCATGCACAATTTGATTGGACAGGATTCACAGGACGGATTTTTGTACTTAGAAAATTCCTATAGGTAAGAAAAAATTAAGTAGTGACTGCAGGTTGAAGAAAAATAGTGGACAAAAACCGATACGACACTAAAAATGTACTCAAGAAAAAGAAAGTACACATTTTTAAAACAACTTAGTAAATCACAATTTCTGAGAAATACTACTTGATTAGAGTAATTTGAGTATTTGTAATTTGTTACGTTACACCACTGGGAGTAGTGTAGGTTATGGATCCAGCTGTTTTGGAAAAAGGTCATTTGTATACACACTTGAAAAATCAACTAGGCATGTATTGGATTTACAAAATAAAAATTTACCAGATTGAAAAGAACAAATCAAGTTTACGTATGTTAAATTATTAATTCATGTTATTTAAAACTGAATCAAGAAATAGTCAAATGAATTTGATCAGAACATGTTGATTCAATGAGACTGAGACGCTTCAAATCGACAACTCTCATTCTGGAGAGTCACTTCGCGCATATCAGTAGGTGGTGGTAGTGCGTTTGGATGTCACCATACGAAAACAACAAGAAGAAGTATCACCGCGTGTTTTCGGCACAGCTTGGGAATTAGTTTTCCCAAGAGCTTGAATGTTATGCATGTTATGTTGTTGGCTATATGTTTCCTATACATTTTATACTTTTACATTTTGAATAGGAGTACCAAAGTGAAGAAAGCTGTTTAAACTCAATTGGTAAAAAAAATGATGTTAACGTCCTACAGGTATTGCTTGGGGATCAGTTTTCTTAAGAGCCAAGGTTATTTTGTTAGCTAAATGTTTCTTATACATTTTATATTACATATTACAATTTTGTAATACAATATTGTAATACAATATTATATAACATTTTGTATCAGAATATTAAAGAAGAAATTTGTTTGAATGTGATTGGTGCCTGCTAAAGGCTATAATAAAAGAAATATATTTATATATATATATATATATATATATATATATATATATATATATATATATATATATATATATATACTATATATATATATATATATATATATATATATATATATATATATATATATATATATATATATATATATATATATATATATAATACTGCCCAACGCATCACAGGGACCACACTGCCAGCCATAGAGGACATCCAGAAGAAATACTGTTTGCGCCGAGCACGCAGTATTCTGAAGGACACCTTTCACCCTGCTCACAGACAGTTTTCTCTACTGCCCTCCGGCAGGCGCTTCAGGCTCCCCCGGACAAAAACCAGCAGACTGAGGAACAGCTTTTTTCCCCAGAGCTGTCTCCATCCTGAACTCTGCCCCACACTGACTCTTTTGCCCCCCCAATACACACCCCACTCTCCTCTAACTTAAACTCCTCGCAATCACTGCACTGTTTAACATTTGCACATTTAAAATTTGCACATTCACTGCACCACATTGAACTGTTTACTTATCGAACTGTACGTAGCCACTGCATATGGGCATTTGTAATTATGTACACACTCACTATACATATACACTTGTAATCATGCTTATTTATCTGCATACTACTGACTATTAATAGCAACCTGTACATATATTCATATATTGTAACATATACACTTGTAATCATGTTCATCTATCCCTGTACATATATTCATATATTGTAACATATACACTTGTTATCATGTTTATCTATCTGAACACTACTGTTTATCAATAGCAACCTGCACATATATTCATATATTGTAAATCTGTTCATAGCTTATCCAACCTGTATATAATGTTCATAATACATCCATCTGTAAATATCACCTTAGTTTTCTATAACTGCACTTTATAACTTATTCCTGTATCCTGCACTTGCTGCTATTGTACTGCTGGTTAGACCTAAACTGCATTTCGTTGCATTGTACTTGTACATGTGTAATGACAATAAAGTTGAATCTAATCTAATCTAATCTAATCTAATTTATATAATATATAACATGTTTTCTGTCCTTTTTGTGTTGAATTACCTAATTTTAAATCTTGCTTCATAGTATTGTAATTTAAAAAATGTAATTTAAACATTTTCGCCTCACAGCAAGAAGGTTGCTGGGTTGCTGGTTCGAACCTTGGCTCAGTTGACGTTTCTGTGTGAAGTTTGTATGTTCTCCATGCCTTCGAGTGGGTTTTGTCCGGGTGCTCCGGTTTCCCCCACAGTCCAAAGACATGTGGTACAGGTGAATTGGGTAAGCTAAATTGTCTGTAGTGTATGAATGTGTGTGTGAATGTTTCCCAGATGGGTTGCGGCTGGAAGGGCATCTGCTGCGTAAAAAAACTAGCTGGATAATTTGGAGGTTCATTCCGCTGTGGTGACCCCGGATTAATAAAGGGACTAAGCTGACAAGAAAATGAATGAATGAATTTAAACAACTATATTGAACAAGAAATTTACTAGCTGATTTAAGACATAATTTTGTTAAAGTAAAGCTTTAGTGTTACATTGAGTAAATTAGAATCAATTTAATTAGAATACCACATTACAAACATGTTGAGTCAATTAGTTGCAAAGAAGTTAGACTGACATATTGAAACCATGTTTTATCTACAAATGTGCTTTGTGTTCATACAACATGTTCAAAGCAGTTCAGGTTTACTTGATTGGATTAGATGCATAAAGGGTGCCACGATTAAATCATGTTCATTCAACATTTTTTTTTTTTTTTTGAGTGTAGTTAGCTTTAAACAAATTTCAGAGTTTGACTGGCAAACCAGATATCAATGTAAATATTTTATCTACACTTTTGTTGAAACTTGAATATTTTGAAATGTAGAAAGGCAGTGTGTTGTTCAGACTTACATGACAGCATCAGGCAAACAGCTTGACCACAGAGAGCCGACTGTAATGTCAGACAGGATGAAGGCATTTCAATTCAGCCGAGAAGAGAGAAAACAAGCTTTAGAGTAATATCATCAAAGAGGCCTTTCTGCCAAAATCTGTAGTCATAAATAACTGCAGTAGGATCAACTGCTTTGCTTTGGTTTAACCAGCCTTTCTGGCCTTGACACTAGAAAATATTCAGATTTTTCTCAAAAAAAAAAAAAAAAAAAACAACTGTGTTCTGTTTTGGTTTAGAATAATAATTTATTGCATCTGGCCTCAGGGACTGTCGGTGAAGAGCAAAGGCAAGAAAGACAAAAACCTGATTTTTTTATTTTTATTTTTTTTGCATCTAATCATTTTAAGATGCGCCTCCTCTTTCTAATAAGCATGATTTGTTGAATCCATGCTTCTAAACATCTCTGCTATTGATATGGATATAATCATAGGGTTTCTCCAAAAGATTCCACCCTTTGTGGGAATGCTAAAGCCTGGCCCCTTTTAAACCAAAGTGTGACTTACAAATGGCTGACAAATAGTGAGTGACGCACAATATGAGGGATGGCTTGGGCAAATGATCTCACTGCTTCATGCTACTACATATGAGACAAAGAATTGCAATGTGATGTAATACACTTCTTCTGAGGCGTCTAGTCAAATTTGGAAGTGATTGTTAATTGCAAATAGGACCAGCACCTGCAATCTAAAATAAGCATTGTTGCCAGCTACAATAAAAACACATTTCTTATTGTACAAACAAGCTTATTGAGCAAACTGAAATGACATTGTCAACAGTCTGCTCTTACAACAAAGTCTCCATACTACATACATAAGTGTTTGGTCCCTTTTATCTTATTCTTTTTTTATTGAATATGTTGTACATGGAATACAGAAACTGTCAGTACAATGTTAAAAGTAGGGAAACACAAATACATACCAAACGTCGGTATGGGAAATGAAAAACCAGCAAATAATAAGCTTGCATTGATCCCCAACCAAACAACATATGATGGATTTATTGCATTAAAGTGCTCAAATTTGGGCTTAAAATTTAAAATTCACAATGCAATAAACTTTACCTTTGCTGATGTTGTTGGGTGGACAGAGTGAATCCGAACGAGTGAATTCATACGTTTATAGAAGCTTCTCACACAAAATGAGAGTTTTGGGAAGGAAAAGGACAGTTCCTTCCCTATGTTCTTTAATCAAGCTGTAACGTAGTTGTGAAGCATTTGACAGCCATCTTATTTACACCTTTTACCCGTTTGTGACCCAAGTTGAATGTTTATGCTTAAATTTATTTTTCCATTCAACCTCAGCCATCTCTCTCTCCACGAACACTCAACTGATTTATTATTTGGATTGTTTACATCCTTATTCGGTATTACAAAGGAGCTTTATTTTTCGTTTTTTATACGGAAAAAAAAAAAAAAAACATATATACATATATAACTTTATAACTATATAACTTTAGTATTTTTTCATGTGGGATTGTTATACTATGATGATAATGGTCAGATAGGCAGGGGTCGAAATCCAGCATTAACAGTAGACAATCCAAAAACACCTGAAACAAAGAAAACCAATTGCGTAAGGACAGCAACAGCTTAGCAATACTCAGCAACATGTGTAGAGGGGTTAAAATAGTCCAAATTATCAATGATTATAAGTATCAGCTGTGAGTGTCTAATCAATAGAGATTTGGAGCAAGTGTGTGTGTGTGTGTGTGTGTGTGTGTGTGTGTGTGTGTGTGTGTGTGTGTGTGTCTGTGTGTGTGTGTGTGTGTGTCTGTGTGTGTGTGTGTGTGTGTGTGTGTGTTGTATGACTTGATCTGTAGTCCTATTAATGACGGATTTGTAGCTCTTTGCGATTTGTGTTGCTGATAATTATAACACAACCATCCCTAACTGATAATAAATACTGTAGTATACTTTAGTTTTAATTGTAGTAGATTTTTAATAGCTATAAAAACAAAATCCTACATACAGTTATGAATAATTTGTAAAAATTCAATTTATCACAACATATTCAAGAACTTTTCTAAAGTATGGTTCAGAAACGCTATAGTGATAAATGTTGTATTATTAAATTAGTATTTTTAATCTGAGATAAAATCTTGGAACATTTTAAATCAGCAGATAAAGCTATGAGCCTCTCTGTTGTCTTCAGTAAGATTGTGAATGTGACAGTAAAGGTGCTCCTGATTCCCTGGTAAAACAAGTTTGGAGCTGCCTGAACTAACAGTCATTTGAACGCATGACTGCAGTTCTAAGGGGACATATTCCTCCAGTTACACTTCCCTCTATAGCAGCCGTCTTTTATGGTTAGACTGTATCAAACTGCCTGGCGCCTCAGATCACCTGTGCAGCAGTTTCCCAGTGTCTTGTCAACAACTGTAGGCTTGTTTGATTAATTACTCACTGCTCATTCTGAATTACACTGTAATTGTGATGTTTTAGTCAGCTCGATGCATATCAAATGATTAAAGCACTGTGAAGAAATTACATGGTTTTGAGAACAATGTATTTTAAAATATAAATTCTAAATAATAATAACAATAATAAAATGTCATTCTTGTAAGCAAGCAAAAAAATGAATGAATGATTAAATAAAAAATAAATGCAAATAAATAAATAATAAAAATAAATAAATAAATAAATAGGGCATTACATTGGCTCAGTGGGTAGCATGATCGCCTCACAGCAAGAAGGTCGCTGGTTCGAGCCTCGGCTGGGTCAATTGGCAATTCTGTGTGAAGTTTGCATGACCTCCCCGTGATCCCCTGGGTTTTCTCCTTGTGCTCCGGTTTCCCTCACAATCCAAAGACATGTGCTATAGGTGAATTGTACAAGCTAAATTGCCTGTAGTGTGTGTGAATGAGTGTGTATGGATGTTTCCCAGGAATGGGCATAAAACATATGCTGGATAAGCTGGTGCTTCATTCCGCTGTGGCGATCCCAGATTAATAAAGTATTGATTTACCATTGTAAATCAGCAGTATGAATTATATTTTCCACAATCCGGATTAAAACTGAATTTGGTTGGAATGTTTAGATTTCTTGTCTTTACATATCCAAACTTCTTGAAAATTTAAAACAATTAATGAAAATTATTAGGATTATTGGCAAAAATTCAATTTGGGTGATACATCTAAGTCTGTTATGCAAAAACTTGTGATTTTTGGTCATTTCAAAATAAATGACACACACACACACACACACACACACACACACACACATATATATATATATATATATATATATATATATATATATATATATATATATATATATATATATATATATATATATATATATATATATATATATATATATAATATGAATGCCTAAAGCTTGTTACAATCTGCATGCTGTCATATTTTCACAATTTATGAATGGTTTGAAATTTCCTGCTGTATGTCCAGGAGTCATTATCTTTATATTTAATTGAATAGTTTGTTTAATCCACCATAATAAAATATGTCACGTTTTAAGAATCTTTAAAATGTAGAAGTGCAAACTGTTTCCTGTGAGTGTTGGGGTAGGGGGATACAGTACAGTTTGTACAGTCTAAAAATTATTATTTCGAAGGAAAGTCTCCATGAAGATAGGTCTAGAAGTGTGTACGATAACTACTGTATAACCATATTTTGAGGATAAATTACATGTTTTTACCAAGAGGTGAACAAAATCTTACAAAACCTGTTTTTGAGATGTTCTCAGATGTACACGGTTTTGCAGTGTAAAGTTGTAAAATAATAATAATAATAATAATAATAATAATAATAATAATAATAATAATAATAATAATAATAATAATAATAATAATAATAATAATAATAATATGTATTATATTATTATATACCAATATTAATTTCTGTAATAAAGCAGAATGATTTAGAATAAGTTATATTGTCATTCATTATTTCATTAATTTTCTTTTCGACTTTTTAGTCCCTTTATTAATCTGGGGTCGCCACAGCGGAATGTACCGCAAACTTTATTCATTCATTCATTTTCTTTTTGGCTTAGTCCCTCCATAAAGTGGGGTCGTCACAGCAGAATGAACTGCCGACTTATCCAGCACATGTTTTATGCAGTGGATGCCCTTCCAGCTGCAACCCATCACTGGGAAACATCCATTCACACTCATTCACACACATGCACTACAGACAATTTAGCTCACCCAATTCACCTATACCACATTTCTTTGGTCTTGTGGGGAAAAGCGGAGTACGCGAACACCAAGAGAACATGCAAATTCCACACAGCAATGCCAACTGACCCAGCCGAGGCTTGAACCAGCGATTTTCTTGCTGTGAGGTGATTGTGCTACCCACTGCGCCACCGTGTCACTCTGGTCAGGGCATGTAGTTAGGCGCTCAAAGTCCACAAAACTTCCTCAGGTTATATTGTGTGATTCACTAATAATACTACTACGAATAATACTTGATTACTAATAATTTATTTATAATATTTAAAAAAAATGTTTTTGCAAGAACCTCTGATTTCAAATGGTGCATACTGTTTATTGATTGATTGATTGTATGAAACTGTCAAATTTAGAAAACAGTTGCTGTGCTCTGCTGTTGTCTTTCATGCTGTTCCTCTAATCATTAATATAAGCCATAGCTAGGCCCACAAGGAATCTGCGCATGCAGAATTCTGCAAATTTTTCGCAAAATTCTGCAGATTTTTAGCCCATCATTATTTATATTTATTTACTTGAGTAAATATGTGTAAATCTTAATTTATTAAGTTTATAAATTAATTTCAGTAATACTATTGACTAATATGAAAATGTTCATATGATTTATTTACAATGCAGTTTGTAAAGTAATATTTTCTGTCTTTTAGTAGAGATATTATATGAGAGACTTGGTTTGTTTACCAACTAAAGTGAATCTAATTGGATTTGCATTTTAAACATTAAATAAAAGTTAAAAAGGTATT